>NC_085140.1:93457968-93761472 GCF_024139115.2 Armigeres subalbatus | reverse complement strand
GCCTCCTTTCAAGAGGCTCAAGCCTCCTTTCAAGAGGCTCAGAAGCCTCCTTTCAAGAGGCTCAGGCCTCCTTTCAAGAGGCTCAGAAGCCTCCTTTCAAGAGGCTCAGGAAGTCTCCTTTCAAGAGGCTCAGAAGCCTCCTTTCAAGAGGCTCAAGCCTCCTTTCAAGAGGCTCAGAAGCCTCCTTCAAGAGGCTCCAAGCCTCCCTTTCAAGAGGCTCAGAAGCCTCCTTTCAAGAGGCTCAGGCCTCCTTTCAAGAGGCTCAGAAGCCTCCTTTCAAGAGGCTCAGAAGCCTCCTTTCAAGAGGCTCAGAAGCCTCCTTTCAAGAGGCTCAGAAGCCTCCTTTCAAGAGGCTCAGGCCTCCTTTCAAGAGGCTCAGAAGCCTCCTTTCAAGAGGCCCAGAAGCCTCCTTTCAAGAGGCTCAGAAGCCTCCTTCAAGAGGCCTCAGGCCTCCTTCAAGAGGCTCCAGAAGCCTCCTTTCAAGAGGCCTCAGCCTCCTTTCAAGAGGCTCAGAAGCCTCCTTTCAAGAGGCTCAGGCCTCCTTTCAAGAGGCTCAGAAGCCTCCTTTCAAGAGGCTCAGAAGCCTCCTTTCAAGAGGCTCGGAAGCCTCCTTTCAAGAGGCTCAGAGTCTCCTTTCAAGAGGCTCAGGCCTCCTTTCAAGAGGCTCAGGCCTCCTTTCAAGAGGCTCAGGAAGCCTCCTTCCAAGAGGCTCAGGCCTCCTTTCAAGAGGCTCAGGCCTCCTTCAAGAGGCTCAGAAGCCTCCTTTCAAGAGGCTCAGAAGCCTCCTTTCAAGAGGCTCAGAGCCTCCTTTCAAGAGGCTCAGAAGCCTCCTTTCAAGAGGCTCAGAAGCCTCCTTTCAAGAGGCTCGGAAGCCTCCTTTCAAGAGGCGCAGAAGCCGCCTTTCAAGAGGCTCAGAGCCTCCTTCCAAGAGGCCTCGAGCCTCCTTTCAAGAGGCTCAGAAGCCTCCTTTCAAGAGGCTCAGAAGCCTCCTTTCAAGAGGCTCAGAAGCCTCCTTTCAAGAGGCTCGGAAGCCTCCTTTCAAAAGGCTCGGAAGCTTCCTTTCAAGAGGCTCGGAAGCTTTCTTTCAAGAGGCTCGGAAGCCTCCTTTCAAGAGGCTCGGAAGCCTCCTTTCAAGAGGCTCGAAAGCCTTCTTTCAAGAAGCTCGAAAGCCTCCTTTCAAGAGGCTCGGAAGCCTCCTTTCAATAGGCTCGGAAGCTCGAAAGCCTCCTTTCAAGAGGCTCTGAATTCTCCTTTCAAGATCCCTTTAAGAGGTTTGGAAGCCTCTTATCAAGAGGCTCGGAAGCCTTCTCTCAAAAGGCTCAGAAGCCTCCCTTCAAGAAGCTCAGAGGCTATTTAAATAGGTTCGGGAGCCTTCTTTCAAGTGGTTAGGAAGCATTTTTTCAAGGGGTTTAGAAGCCTCGCTTCAAGAAGCTCGGAATTCTTCTTTCAAGAGACTTGGAAGCCTCCTTTCAAAAGGTTCAGAAGCGTCCTTTCAAGATGCAAAGGGAGACTCCTTTTAAATGACTCGAAAACCACCTTCAAGGGGTTCGGAACCTCAGACGCCGCTTATCAAGAGGCGTGGAAGCCTACTTTGAAGGGAGTCAAGAGCTCCTTTCTAGAGGCTCGGAACCCTCAAATACCATATTTAAAAACCATTCAATTGATCTTAGAATAAACGTGTAAAAAGCCTTACTCTCGTGAAATTTTCCATTATTTATGGAAACTTTATATTTATGTGTTACTCATACCCTTATTTCTTCATTGGCAATTAACTGTTTTTTTATGGGAAATGTCTAATTCTTTATGGAAATTTTATTTTGCTACTTTTCTCATCCTCAGTTCTCAATGTGAAATGTGAGAAATGATAAGTGAGTTTTGAGAACTAAAAAGTGAGATGTAAGAAGTTGAGTGTGAAACATCTCATTCCTTATTTCTTTTTTGTTATTTTTACCACTTTTCCTTCCTCATTTCGTACATTTCACTTCTTCTCGACCATATGACATTTTTGGCCAAATGACTATCTGCCTAATTGTTTTTTGGCCAAACGAAATATGCGGCTAAATATTTTTTTAGTGTAGGGGCCTTTGGCCAAATGTATTTCAGCCAAATGAGTTGGCGCCAAACGACTTTTCCATATTGCGACTTCCTTAACTTTAAAGACTTTTTTTTTCTAATTGCAGAGAAGAGTATTTGGACTCGTTCAGTTTTCACATCCCACTGACGGATCTCCGATGGTCTGCTATGTTCGGACTGATGGAGTCATCCCGAGATGATCTGCAAATCGAAGATTACGCCCTGGGACAAACCTCGCTAGAACAAGTATTTTTACATTTTACCAAATATCAAAGAGAAGACCAATAAAGCAACAAAGTTATACTTATTCAAACAACGATGGCTAGTGGTGTGAATCGTGAAGTACACTTATCTCAATTATGAACTGCTTGCAGCCCAGTACATACTGTAGTACTGGTATCGCCATTCATCCATGCAGCCTCTACGGAAGTTAATCCACCCCGGTTCGTTTCGTGGCTCCACCTGCACTTGAAAGGCTAACGCCGTAAATTTATTGCCTTCGAAAATCCGAAATCCAGCAAACCAATAAACCGACCAACACAACCGAGTGTGGGGCGGCCTACGCTCAAAATGCGGCAGTGATGGACGAGGTGGATAAATTGAGTTCACTTCAGCTTACTTTGGCTGGCAATCGAGCAGACGACAAGGTCGGGCACGGAGAAATTGCGTTGGAGGTCGCCGGCCCGGGTGGAACACAATCTACGGTGCCCTTGGACCGAGAAGTTTATGGCGCTGTCTGTGCTGGAAATAACGCAGTCTGGATTGTGGGTTTACCGCATTATCTGTTTGCACAGGGTGCTGCTGTTGGTTGGTTTGTTGACCGAAATCGGTAAAGTTGAAAATGGTTAGATGTAATGGCTTTTTAGTTTTAAGGAAGTCTTTTATTGAAAATTTGGAAAGTATGTATTTAACTGATAACCGATACTGATTCGGAGTAATTTAGTCTGTGTACCAAAAACAAACGCGAATCGCCTTCTTTTTTTCTATCATAAGTGACTCCACGGACTCTTCCAACAAGCAAGACAACCATTCACCACCAGTACACCAATAAAGATTTTGAACAGTGTAATGCTCAGGCGGCCTCGTACGTTCCAAAATTATAAAGAAAAGTGGTGAGCAATTATTCGATGCATTAACTCACAACCTTTTTATTGACACCCTTCCAGATATTTGCATTGTTGATGGTAACCCCTTGAGTTTTCTTCTGGCCATATCAGATCTGCTTCTAATCAGGGTGAAGAAAATTCAGCACACAGTACCAAATTTAATCGTGGGCTTCCGGTAAGATTCTAAGGATGATGCTATTCAAATATGATGGTTATTAATGAAGCTCTAATATTTTCCCATCAGTCATGCTTTCTTGTACATTTACCGATTACATGCGCTACCACAAAATGTTGGACCACCTTTCCTTTAAACTTTGAACGGCACGATGTAAATATTTTGGTTTGATTAATTGGTAATACAAATGAATGCGAATAATGGGACCAATGCTATTTGTATCTTTCTAACACGATCTTCATCGTCTTTTCCAATGCACGAGAAAGGCACTTTCACCGCCAGGTGGTTTTAATTCTGTCGATATCAGAGTAAGTGATGAAGGCAGCACCAGCGGCATAATTGGGCGTTATTGACATTGACGTGACGGGACGTGTGTTCCTCGGAGTGCATTAGCGAATTGACACATGTGTTTGAGTGATGGAGCGCTTGTGGAGGCAAGTCGTTCCCGGAACCGATTGCAACCGCAAAATTTTCGCTTTCAGCAGAGCCGTTTCAAATGGATCGAAACATGAAAACTCTCAGATGAAAACGAACAATTGATTCAGCCCTTGGGCCCCGGTATTTTCTCGAAATTGAAACACCATGCTGCCTCAAAGCATTCAATCATTATCAGGTCAATTTCATCACATTGCGCAAAATGTGCTCATTTGTATCTGACTATGCTTATTATAATAATGCAGCGAGCTGGTTAGAGTCCATCGTACCTAACGGCTGAAATTCGTCCGCCCACTCACTCGCCACAGGCTTATTGTGATCATATGTTTGGCGAAATGGAGGCGTATCATGCCGCTGAGTCATTTTCATATTCGGTATATCTACCAGGTGATGAGATTTCGCGAAATGTAATTTTTGCATGAGCGTAGGTTCTGACGATACGAATGCTGACGGACGCAGAGTTTGTATACGTACAGCGATAATGAACCCACAATGCGATGATCATTACACTATCCCACAAAATTCAACTTTCCTTCGTTCTCTTCAACCATTTTATATGAACTTGCAAGCTTCTAATTCGCTGTATTCTGAAGTGCCTTCAGATTTTTTGCAACATAAACAGCTTTGAAGTAATGCTGGTTTAAAATCACAAAAGTGCATATTATCGCGAAAATTTAGTTACACGCTAAAAATGAACTACTCAAAATTGAATCGAATATCAAAGTAAAAAATCCTTCCGGATTCTTAATTTCTGCTTCTTAATATGCCAGAGCAGTGGCGTAGCCAGAAAATTGGTCTGGGGGGGGTTTTCTGAACATTTTTTTTTCGAAAAAAAAAAATTTCTTCTAAAAATGTTGTCTCTGGGGGGGGTTTTATGCCCAAAACCACCCCCGTGGCTACGCCACTGTGCCAGAGCAAGTCCTATGAAGTTTGGAACAGACGGATCTATTGATGAGGCTTCTTGTGACAAACTCAACGTCCATTTTGACATAATGTTAGAGAGAAGTGGAGCGCGAGTTTTCTTTAAAATTGAAACATCGACATATTTGGCAGTTTTCAAAAAGTCCATAGTAGTCAGCGTTCATAGAGGCTGAACACTTATTTCGTAAGGGCTTAGAGGGAGGGTGTCTATTATGTTCTTACGCTTCATTGTTTCATATAAGAAAGTAAAGGAGTGAGGAAATTACCCTTTTTCGACTTATAAAATACCAACGACACCGACTGAGATTGAGCCCAGACACACTGGAATGAGAGGCAGGCATGTTTACCAATAAACTAACGGCGCTGCGGTTTGTAAACCTTTGGATACCATCATTGTATAGCTTCAGTGTCAAAATTCTTCTAGTCACATCGGTTTATCGTGGAAAAACAATAAACAATCGATAAACATAGGGTAACCGGCGGTAATGTTGGCCCTGATGTAACATTGGCTCATCACGCAAATTAATCAATATTTCAGCGATAATACGTTGATTTGTAGGGAGATAATAACCACTGATCTTCTTTAAAAAAGTGTATCAAACATATTTCTGCTTCATTACTCTAGATTTA
This sequence comes from Armigeres subalbatus, assembly GCF_024139115.2. Lineage (NCBI taxonomy): Eukaryota > Metazoa > Arthropoda > Insecta > Diptera > Culicidae > Armigeres > Armigeres subalbatus. The sequence continues at coordinate 93,756,132 of NC_085140.1, read as the reverse complement.
TACACTTCTTCAACTATTAAAAGCAATTCTTTTGCGTGAAAAATCGCTTTGACTCGGTTTTTTAGCAGCCATGTTTCGTTGACTTATGCAGGCAGGCTGTGCTAGAGTTTTTTCTTTTGCCCAATAAAAGAGTTTTCTGAAAGAACATATCTGCTTTCGCACATCAGATGAATGGATAACAACCTGATAAGAACCACACTATGTCAGCTATCATTTTTATTTCACAATTTCCATTAGTATAGCGACATAACTATCTTGTAGTTGCAAAAATTCGGGCGTGACTTTCCAGCGTCACGAATTTACGAAACAACAGAACGATGCGTTTCAATATCCAACGCTTGTCAGTTGAAAGAGTTGCTGAACAGTACCACCAGAAGCTGGACGAGCGGATAGGAGATGCCACCGGATCTGGCGACGTCAACATTAATTATTTTGTTAGTTAATTTTTCTTATTTGATTACGAAGAATAGTTTTTATTCATGCTTGTTTTGTATTTGGATTTAGATAACGAGTTCTAAAAGATTCTCTTACGTGAAGTCCGACTGTTGTGCTGTTCAATAATACGTACCTGAAATGAAACAAACCGAAACAAAACATATTATTATTGGTGGAGTCTATTTTGAAAAATAATCAGAAAAAGTCAGGGTTAGAATTTTTTGGGTTTTCTTGCTGTGCTGAAAGGCTACACATTCATATCAAATATGAATGCCTACAGAAATATTGAAGGGAGGGGTTTGTTCCACACCATTGGGAAGCAGGTTAAAATAATCAATGTGTTTTGAATAGGAATACTCTTGGAAAACGTCATCTTACGATTACCAAGTTTTTCTGCTGCCGAGTTTTTTTTTTAATTTGGTAGTCCCAATCGTGTATAACACTTTATATGGCCAGTATTATGTGTTATTACTAGTTTAATAAAATTGAATTTAATTACACTATTAAGGGCCATTTACCAATTTCTGTTTTTGTCTTGAGTTCACTGTATAGAACTCTCCTTCACTCGGAATCTAAAAGACCATCTAGTTGGATAGGATGTGTTAAGTTGTGTAGGGCAAAAAATATGAAAAATGAACATGAAAAAAATCGCTCAGAATAACTAGGATTTAAGGCTATAGAGGCTAGGCTATAGGCTGTTAGGCTAAGAAATATTGAGCGATGAAAAGAGCTTTCTGAGTGATTTATCACCGGCGGTGTGTCGTCTGTCTCTTTCCGTTCTTCGAAAAAATGTGATTGTGGTTGTGCGACGCCGAGAAATACCTCAAACACTCATTCAAAAAATACGGATTTATGTAGTGGTTTGAAGCCAAGCTTTGTTCCTCCTTAAATCGAGTTGAGAAAAGTCGAGTAAGAGTACATCGAGTAATGGAGAGCTTTTGTGAATTTCCCAATGATAATTGTCATGATAACCCGTTTCACGGTACGTTTCTTCGATTTGATGATTTAAATTCTTCTTTACTTGATTTATCTTCGTGCTTTCATGGAGCTCAGTTGAATTAAATTCGAATTTAGTTTTATTTTAAAACTTATACTTTTCTTAAATGGTTCAGCCAAACCGCACCAAGCGGCTTTCCGACTGACTTGTGATATTTTGTTCGTAAAAGGACAACGGAAATAGTTTCATATCAATTTGAACGTACATTTGCAGTATGATATCCTCAATAATGGGGTTGAGGGATATCCGATACGATTTACGATCAATCAAATCCGCTGAACGAAAGTTTGAGCAGAAAAATCGAAAACTTTTCGTTGGCACTTGGTGCGATTTGGCTGAACCCCGACCAAATAATGTCAGTAAAGAAAGCTCGCAGAATAGAGACTAATGAATCGCCTACTTTGAGCGGCATACTAGGAGTTAACTTTCGGAAATCAGTATGGCGAAAGGCATCTAAAGTTTAATATCTCGAAAATATTCATCTTAATCGAAAAAATATTTAGCAGGCTTAGTAGCAGACATTTTCCTACATAACTGGTACCAAATAGATTTTCGTGAAAAGTTCCTGCTGTTGAGAAAACCTGCATTAGAAGTCTTTCGCCATACAAACTTCATGTGTTTAACTCATGCTGGCTATTCTCACATATACTTTAGCGCCTGGATACGGCAGTGGCGGGTTGGAAACCAATAACTGTATGTGATTCATTAGATGTCCAATTCCAATAGATGATGATGGCCTCACGTTTGTTTATTTCCTGCTTGAATTCCTGCGTAAATGCTGGTTCGTTGCTGATGATTATGTCTTGGAAGAGAAAGAACAACCACAGCTATGGCGAACGAGATGATGTTTCAAATCACACGTATCAAAGTCTCTTTGTCATGTAACCTCGTAAAATCAGTAATTTTCGGAATATGTATTTTCTTTGCTATGATGTCATCCTACAAACTGTGTTTGGCAGCTGGCCCTACACCTCGAAAGTGGACTGTATAATTTGGTGGCTTTCCAAAAGTGATCCTGGGAGTCTGAGGTGAACATAAATCAGCTGACTTGGATGGTTGATTCGACGGAGGTTTCGGGTGCACATCCTCGGTCCACACGTTTATAACACACTTCACACATTTCATTGGAATAGCGCTATTAACAGAACAACATGAAAGCTTTTGATTGCAGTACTCAAATTAATTCATGAAAAAAATGTTACTTAGGTCCTTTTGAAAAGTTAAGCGAGATTTATTCGTTTTCAAATTTCACCAGAGCTCATCACCCTTTAAAATAAAAAAAAAATATAGCCTGCTTAGACCACGAGAAACCTCGTGATGTCATATTAAGTGAAATTAAGATGTGTGAACTTTGACACGAGGATACTCTTTAATCATATCCATATCATAAAGTTCGCATAACAGGTTAAATATTATTCTATTTCTATACCGCAAACAACATGATTTTCACAAAATAAGTATCAAATAAGTAATAAGCTTCTAATGGCCAATTCGGACTACCAGTGTTATCGCTTGTTGAGTACAATCTAGATGTCTAAGATCACACATTTTATTTTCATTTGATATGATAGTTAATGCAAAAGAATAAGATTGCTAATGTCGCTTCATTTTGAGAGACCAACATCTAGTTCGCCGCGTCCTAGCAGCCAAAGCACTAGTACCACAAGTGTGAAACTTACGTAGGGTAAATGATCCAATAGTGGAGGAACTAAGCTCGTTCCAATACTATTAATTTTCCCTGAATTATTCCAATACTTATTTCGCTTACCTTGGATATATATTCAATAGTTTTTCCCATCTATTTTAATGGAAAAATGCCACCGTCGCATGCATTCCATGTATTCCGTTCTAAAATGACAACTCCAATTATTGGTACATTATTCCAATAGTTGCAGTATTTTTTAATTCGTGTTCCTATAGTTGCGAAACCCATTGGTTTCTTACGGGACTCGCAACTATAGGAACACTACCACAGCTATCGGAGCAAAGGCGAAAATTTGATAAGGTATTTTGAAGATATTTACCCGTTTATCAAGATAATCAATGTTGTTGTCACTTGGATTGTATTCTGACATAATACTTTTTTTTTGTTAAATTTCATATCAATTTGTCCATTTCGAAACATGTGCACAGCCAAGATATTTAACAAAAACCCAGAATAATCCACCTAGCGGTGATAGTGCCTTTCTCGTTTCTTGCGAGTGAGTAATTTCTTCGCACTTTTGGTATAAAAAAAAAGTATTTTGACCATAACTTCTGAGCCAATAGTCCAATCCGGCCAATTTTTAATAGGAAACAATGGGACATGATTCTGCGTCGAATGTTGCGAGCAAATCGGCCTAGAGTAAGTGCCTAAATAGAGAGTAAGAAATTTTCTTGTAAAAACTGGCCATAACCCCGAAGCCCATAGTCCGATTGGGTCGGTTTTTGATACGAAACAATGGGACAAGATTCCGCGTCGAATGCAACTTGATGCGAGCAAATCTGTTGAGGATAAGTGCATAAGAAATGAAATGGTTAAGGATAAGTGCCTGAAAGATCAGTGAGATTATTTGCGCACACACACACACATACAGACATCACTTCAGCTCGTCGAGCTCAGTCGATCGGTATACAACACTATGGGTCTACGGGCCTCCTATAAAAAGTTCGTTTTGGAGCGAACATACAGCCTTTACGATCCTGATCCTCAAAATCAGTGTTGCATTTGAACGCGTTCAGTTTGCGTTCAAAAATATTGAACTGAACCCGGGATCATAAGAACAGCACGCGCGTTCCGATCAAAAAATTGAACTCCAAGGAGGCTTTGCTTGAACACAGTATGAACTTTGCACGCGTTCAGTTCACAATGCAACACTGCTTTACGTATACTTTGTATACGAGAAAGGCAAAAAATGGTTTTCGTACGGCCGAGTTGCCGAATAATATGCAATTAATAATACTTTATTATTGGACGTAGTGGATTGCTGCGTTTGATTATTAGATTTTCCGCATACTGTACTACCAGTAGAATCATAAGTACTAGAATGCTAGTGGCGCTGTAGTCATTTAAATTATTTTGCCAAATTATGCGTCAACAAGCATTACAACAACAATATCGTTTTGACACTTGTAGTACCGGTACTTTGGCTGCCAGGTCAAAGTAACCTAGATGTTAGTCACGCGAACAGGCACGACATTAGCAATCTTATACTTTTGAATCAACTGTACTACCGCAACTATAGGCACACCCACGACTATCGGATCATTTGCCCTAGGTGATAAAACAAAACATTGACATTGACACTTAATAAAAGGCTAAGTTTTGTTAAGAAAATTATTTTATGACAAGTGAGGCTAAGTTTTGTTTGATGTCGTTTCCGTTCGCTTCACTAACATCTAGGTTACTTCGACCTGGCACTACAAGCCTACAAGTGTCAAACCGATGTTGGTGATGAAACCAAACATGCGCTACAACATGATGCATAAAGTATGATCAATGAATCGCCTACTTTGAGCGTGCTTACAGCGACACACTAGAAGTTAACTTTTGGAAATCAGTATGGCGAAAGGCATCTAAGGTTCGATTTCTCAAAATTAAGCACCTTAATCGAAAAAATATTTGGTAGGCATGGTCAAGAATTTTTTTTATTATACAGGTTATCCGACTTCGTCAGTAGATGGGAATAACCAGCGCGGGGGGGGGGGGACCATACATTTTCAGTGCAAAACGTAAACAAACGAGCATAAATTCCATACAAAAATCCAAGATGGCTGAGTTGGGGATATTGACAAGTCGGATAATTTGTACATAAAAAAATCTTGGGCGTAGTATCGGGTGAGCATATGCGGTATTTCGAAAAATTTCGTTTCAGGTGGTTCGAAACGAAATTCCGCGGAATTTCGCGGAATTTAGGCTTGGCGAAATCTAATTTCTTGATTTCGTTTCGTAAAATTACAAAAATTTCGCTAGCAAAAACTAGCTTCTAACGAAATTTTACGGAATTCGGCGGAATTTCGAAACAATTTTAAACTTAAACTATAGTTTATATTATCAGAAATTTTGGCTGCGCCGCTGAACTAAATCATAAAAGTTTTCAAAACTTTAGGTTATGCTAATTGTTCTATTAACGCTTACTACATAACCCCATTCTGAGTCGACAAATACGTTTTAGTTTTCTTTTATTAAACGTCTTCAGTGTTTCCAAGATTCAAATTTAAATATTGTGATATTTATTTTTTTGACTATTTGCGCAATATGAGTGCGAGATCGATCGTGTTGCTACTGGTCATGGGACGGCAGCTAGTCCGGGAGACCGCGAAGTGAAAAAATCTACCTCGCGTAGCAGAAATTTGTTTAACCAGTGTGCAATCGATCGTGTTGATGCTGATCACGCCAGCTAGTGTGGAAGAACGCGAAGTGATAAAACTAATGTCTGCATCGAAGAGCACAACATTACTCAGTGCGGAATCGATTGTGTTGTAGAAGCTTATTAAACGAAGCACATTTATCTTGCGTTGCTTTGGATTGATTTGAAACACAGTTTTTGTCTTTTTGTCTTACAACAATGAATGTTAAACTAGTATTCCTCTCCTAATCCTAAATTGACTGTAAGAACGTGACCAGCATCGTTATTGGTCATGAATTGGAAACTCCGAAGCAAGTATACAAAAAGAATAACTTTTTTGTATCCCAAGAAGATTTTTTTATTTGGTGAGCTGTGTATATTTGCTGTTTCTCGACCAATTATGATTAGCAACTACGATGTGTACAGTTAACCAAACTAAGCTCTTCTTTGATTATTTGCACAATATGTGAGGAACATTGCAGAGTTGTGGACATTTCTAGATCTTCGCATGGAATTTGCAAAAAAAAACCTGATTGATCCACCTGGCGGTGTTTCTCCCTTTCTCGTACATTAGATATACTAAAAAAAATGAGTGAGATTTTCTTAGCGTCTTTTGTTGCATATAAATCGTATTTTAGCCATGGAGTAATTCTCGCTGAAACCGGGCCACTATTTGCACGAGGTTCTTAAAAATGCCTAAATTTATATTCTTTCGAAAGCTTTCGGCGAGTATATAAAGGATCCGAGTTAAATTCTTCAGAAAGATGAACCCCTCGTTAGTTATACATGAAATCATTTTAATGGACCCCTCGATTTTTGTCAATTCTTGACTCACCAAAACTGTCATAACTCGAACATTTCTCAACCGATCATAGAGATCAGTATATCGTTGGAAAGAGGAAGAGTGTATTCTCAATTTGCATAAATAAAAATATAGGCAGCCATATTTAATTTCGCCGCCATCTTGGATTTCTTAATAAAAACTATTTTTACGCCAGGTTCGCAACCACCGATTTTGAATATTAATACATCGATGGGAAGCTTAGCTTATATTGTGCCTTGTGTCCGAAAATCTCAGGTGTATGTTTTTTTTTTATCAAAAGTTATGTACGATTTACCAAATTATATTTTGAAGGCCCATCTGACCAACGAACATTATTTTTATGGTTAATATGGTACTACGACGTCAGTTCCTTGATTTCATACACTATTCTAAGCCAAATATGTTTCAAAAATGAAAAGCATATCTACAACAGTATTTTATTTGAAGGGCTCAAAAGCTTTAAGCATAACGGAGCCGTATTCGAGTTATTGTTTTCATTCATTTCATTTATTTAGTCTACATCTATACAGATAACACTGAATCAACAATTTGACGCCACAATACATGGTTCGAGGCCGCATCTCTCCATCCTCGAATACGCCCCACGCTCGCCAAGTCGTTCTGCACCTGGTCTGCCCATCTCGCTCGCTGCGCTCCACGTCGTCTCGTACCTGCCGGATCGGAAGCGAACACCATCTTTGCAGGGTTGCTGTCCGGCATTCTTGCAACATGCCCTGCCCATCGTACCCTTCCGGCTTTAGCTACCTTCTGGATACTGGGTTCGCCGTAGAGTTGGGCGAGCTCATGGTTCATTCTTCGCCGCCACATACAGTCTTCTTGCACACCGCCTAAGATGGTCCTAAGCACCCGTCTCTCGAATACTCCGAGTGCTTGCAAGTCCTCCTCGAGCATTGTCCATCTTTCATGTCCGTAGAGGACTACCGGTCTTATTAACGTCTTGTACATGACACATTTGGTGCGGTGGCGAATCTTTTTCGACCGCAGTTTCTTCTGGAGCCCGTAGTAGGCCCGACTTCCACAGATGATGCGCCTTCGTATTTCACGACTAAGGTTGTTGTCAGCCGTTAGCAAGGATCCGAGGTAGACGAATTCCTCGACCACCTCGAAGGTATCCCCGTCTATCGTAACACTGCTTCCCAGGCGGACCCTGTCGCGCTCGGTTCCACCCACAAGCATGTACTTTGTCTTTGACGCATTCACCACCAGTCCAACTTTTGTTGCTTCACGTTTCATGCGGGTGTACAGTTCTGCCACCTTTGCAAATGTGCTGCCGACAATGTCCATGTCATCCGCGAAGCAAATAAATGTACTGGATCTGTTGAAAATCGTTCCCGGCTGTTACACCCGGCTCTCCGCATGACACCTTCTAGCGCAATGTTGAACAACAGGCACGAAAGTCCATCACCTTGTCTTAGTCCCCGGCGCGATTCGAACGAACTGGAGTGTTCGCCCGAGATCTTCACACAGTTTTGCACACCATCCACCGTTGCTTTGATCAGTCTGGTAAGCTTTCCAGGGAAGCTGTTCTCGTCCATAATTTTCCATAGCTCTACGCGGTCTATACTGTCGTATGCCGCCTTGAAATCAACGAACAGATGGTGCGTTGGGACCTGGTATTCACGGCATTTTTGAAGGATTTGCCGTACAGTAAAGATCTGGTCCGTTGTCGAGCGGCCGTCAACGAAGCCGGCTTGATAACTTCCCACGAACTCGTTCACTAATGGTGACAGACGACGGAAGATGATCTGGGATATCACTTTGTAGGCGGCATTAAGGATGGTGATCGCTCGAAAGTTCTCACACTCCAGTTTGTCGCCTTTCTTGTAGATGGGGCATATAACCCCTTCCTTCCACTCCTCCGGTAGCTGTTCGTTTTCCCAGATTCTGACTATCAGTTTGTGCAGGCAAGTGGCCAGCTTTTCCGGGCCCATCTTGATGAGCTCAGCTCCGATACAATCCTTACCAGCTGCTTTATTGGTCTTTAGCTGTTGAATGGCATCCTTAACTTCCCTCAAGGTGGGGGCTGGTTGGCTTCCATCGTCCGCTGAACTGACGTAGTCATCTCCTCCGCTGCCTTGACTTTCATTGCCTGTACTCTCAGTGCCATTCAGATGTTCCTCGTAGTGCTGCTTCCACCTTTCGATCACCACACGTTCGTCCGTCAAGATGCTCCCATCCTTATCCCGGCACATTTCGGCTCGCGGCACGAAGCCTTTGCGGGATGCGTTGAGCTTTGATAGAACTTGCGTGTATCTTGAGAACGGCACAGCTGTTCCATCTCCTCGCACTCCGCTTCTTCCAGGCGGCGTTTCTTCTCCTGAAAAAGGCGGGTCTGCTGTCTCCGCTTCCGTCTATAACGTTCCACGTTCTGCCGGGTACCTTGCTGCAGCGCGACCGCCCGCGCTGCGTCCTTCTCCTCCAGAATCTGTCTGCACTCTTCGTCGAACCAATCGTTCCGTCGACTTCGACCCATATACCCGACGTTGTTCTCCGCTGCGTCGTTAATGGCTGCTTTGACTGTATTCCAGCAGTCCTCAAGAGGGGCCCCAGCGAGCTCACCACCCTCTTTCGGAAACGCTGCCTCGAGATGCTGCGCATATGCAGTGGTAACATCAGGTTGCTTCAGTCGCTCTAGGTCGTACCGCGGCGGTCGTCGGTACCGAACATTGTTGATAGTTTTGGGCGCAGTTTAACCATCACCAGATAGTGGTCAGAGTCGATGTTAGCGCCACGATATGTCCTGACGTCGATAATGTCGGAGAAGTGCCGTCCATCAATCAGAACGTGGTCGATTTGTGATTCTGTCTGCAGTGGTGATCTCCAGGTGTACCGATACGGGAGGCTGTGTTGGAAGTAGGTGCTGAGAATGGCCATATTCTTGGAGGCGGCGAAATCAATTAGTCGTAGGCCGTTTTCGTTCGTCAGCCGGTGAGCGCTGAACTTTCCAATAGTCGGTCTAAACTCCTCCTCTTGGCCAACCTGAGCGTTCAAATCTCCTATGATGATTTTGACGTCGTGGCTTGGGCAGCTGTCGTACTCACGTTCCAGCTGCGCGTAGAATGCGTCCTTATCATCATCAGTGCTTCCGGAGTGTGGGCTATGGACGTTGATTATGCTGAAGTTGAAGAACCGGCCTTTGATCCTCAACCTGCACATTCTTTCATTGATCGGCCACCACCCGATCACGCGCCTTTGCATATCGCCCATCACCATGAAAGCTGTTCCCAGCTCGTGTGTGTTGCCGCAGCTCTGGTAGATGGTATGATTACCTCTAAACGTTCGCACCATTGATCCCTTCCAACAAACCTTCTGCAGCGCTACGATGCCGAATCCACGGTCCTTGAGCACATCGGCGAGTATGCGTGTGCTCCCTGATGAAGTTGAGAGATTTGCAGTTCCACGAACCGAGTTTCCAATCGCTAGTCCCTTTTCGTCGCAGTGGTCTTCGCCGATGGTTCCGGTCCGTACTCTCTTGTTGATTGTTCGTTGCTTATGATTTTTAAAGGCTGGCTTGCAGGGCCTGACACCAAACCCCTAAATTTCCGGAGGACCATTCCTCCTTATTTCCGGTGGACCATGGTGCACAGTTTCATTAGAGTCCCTCGCTGGCACTCGAAAGATGAGCAGCCGCCCCTAGCATGGAGAACAGACACTGTTTTGAGCCGATCCTGACATGAAGAACAGACGCTCAATAAGATTTGCACCTCCGAAGAGGAGCAAACCTCCCCCTTCTCTGTCAGCATACGACCATAGTTCCCACCGGGGTTGGTTACTCGATCTTCCCTAAGGTTGCTTGTATCCCGGCAAGCACCACTAGGAGGTAGGGATAGGAGTTGCTGGGTAAGAGGCTAAGAACCGAGAGATGGGGTCTATTTTATTCCTTCAGGAACGCGAAGAACCAATGGTGCTTACCCACCATTTGGCATGCCTCGAGTTATTGTATTAAATAATTCAAAAATTTTGGTATTGGTAAATCGTACATAACTTTTGATAGAAAAAACATACACCTGAGATTTTCAGACACAATATACAATATAAGCTAAGCTTTCCATCGATGTATTAATATTCTAAATTGGTGGTTGCAAACCTGGCGGAAAAATAGTTTTCAAAAAGAAATCCAAGATGGCGGCCAAATTCAATATGGCTGCTTATATTTTCATTATTGCAAATTGAGGATACACTCTTCCTATTTCCATCGATATGCTGATTTCTATGATCGGTTGAGAAATGTGGCCGGGTTTCAGCGAGAATTACTCCATGACTTTTGATCTCATAGTCCGATCTGGCAAATTTTTAATAGGAAACAATGGGACAGGATTCCCCGTCGAATGCAACTTATTGCAAACAAATCGGATCAAGATAAGTGCTTAAAAGATGAGTGAGTTTTATTTTGCGCACATACATACACACACGCACACACATACACACAGACAGACATCATCTCAATTCGTCGAGCTGAGTCGATTGGTATATAACACTACCCAAGTAACAATTTCCATGCTTGTTGGATTTATTTAATTCTTATAACGGATTTATGATAGCAATCACCATGGCTAGTTGCTCAGTTTTATTGGCACTCTTATTACTATCAATAATACTCTCATAAATCTGCTGAAAAAGCCTCAAACGTCAAATTCCAATTGATTTTATGAGCTGCTTTACGGTTGTGATGAAGAGCGCAATAAGCCATATTTTCAAAGCTCGATAAAAGCCAAAATTTTGGTCGTAATGTAGTCAAATGAAAAACCGCAATAAGAATATTTGCATTGCAAAGAGCTTATAAGGGTGTGAAATAAGAGCAACATTTTTCTGATCGGAATCGATGATGGCCATATTGGAAAAGAAGAAGCATTTTCAAATCAGTCAAATTTATCACTTAAATCCATAATTAGATAATATTTTCGTCGTGTAGAACACTTCTCCTGGTAAATGATCAGAATTGGAAACCTATCAGGGTGAAAATCTACAGATTAAGAGGATATTTGTAATGTTGGTATTTTAATTTATTTCAAATCAGCGCAATAAGCGCTGAACTACATTATTTTGCGGGCGCGTAGTATAGAATCTTATTATTTAACTAGCTTTCACCAGAAAATCGAAAGCGCAACTCAATTCAATGATAGAATGTTGCAAAACATACATGAATAAATATTATTGTGATGACATCTTTATCATAATTTTCATCATCAGTGCATTTTGTTATTATTTCTCCGTAATTTTGTTTCCTTTTTCAAACCAACATTTTGACAGCTGCCGCAGCCAAATTCCCTTTTTGCGGGTGGTTTAAAAGGGTTTTCAAATACGCTTATAAGAGGTTTATAGTGGTCATCTAGAGAGGGCCACTTAGCCATATCTTACTCTTATAGTGGTCATCAGATGGTTGTCGTATAATAATGAGTTTTATTGTGAGTTCTTATAATTTGATCGGGAAAACCATTCCAAGAGTGGAATAAAACTTGAAATGTTACTTGGGTATGGGTCTCCGGACCTTCTATCTCAAAATCGTCTTGGAAGTGAATATATAGCCTTTTCGTTACACCTTGGTGTACGAGAAAGGCAAAAATCCAGAACGGGTTGAAAGATCATTAAAATTGCTGAAAGTTCTTTACTTATGATTGCTTTCAGCTCATACTGATCTAGGCAGCTGTTATCATATGCACAAACACATATACAAGGACACACATACAATAACTCAGTTCGTTGAACTGATTGTATATACGACTATTGGTCTATAAAATACAATCTGAAATACATATCTTTGTCCATTTTACAAAGGTGCACAGGATTCTTCTAGTGAGCAAATGTATGCTATATATGTAGTCGTTCAGTAGATCGAGAAGTCCGTCTGTCTTCGATTATAATATGTCTGCCGCCAGAATCACAAGAGTCAGGACCGTCAAAGACCTTGGCGGCCAGCTAGATTTCAGGCTAAACTTCAATTTGATAATAATTATAACAACCACCAAGGCGTATGCAATGCTTGGATTCATAAAACGAAATGCTCAGGAGTTGTTCATTTGTCATCTCTGACTAGCAGGAGAACCCTTTCCAACGGTGGTTCGTGCTCAATATCCTGTTCCACAACATTGACTGTCCGACGCTGCTGTCAACACCAACGTTTCTGCGATACAGATTTCCTACGTCTTCCAGCTCACCGCACCGCAAAATAACCCGCTTGATATTTCTTGTCGACGTTTTAATGAAGTGTATAGTTATGTCAATAACCCTACTTACATCAGCACCTATTCGGACTTTGAACCATGCTGACCCAGCGATACATCCAGATTGCCCGATCAGCAGTTTAAGTTATTAAATGCAGGACACAGACCAGTCAATCAGTCAGTTCGACAGAGTACGCAGTGAAGTGATAGTGTTAGCAATAAAGTGTAATCGTTTCTCTTTTCAATAAATCAAATGTAATAATGAGTAATAGGTTTTTTTAAAAACCCGAACGTTCCGTTGAATACTTGATTGGCGCAGCCGTCCGGTATCTGTTCGAAGTGCGTGAAAAACAGTGTAAAAGTTCGGATTCGTAAATCCGAATTAAAGTAGGTCCGCGATTACTTTAATAGTGAAAGCATCCAGCGTCATCGAGAGTGTGCTAGGAGTCGAGACTTCACCGCACGCCACGGACAACAGAGAACCGCGATCCCCCACGATTGTAACAGGTAAGCGAAACTTGTGATTTCATCTACCTCGCATGTTCTTAGTGAAATACGAATAAATATCATCCAATTTCATTTACCGTATTGAAGTTGAACCGTCCTTAGAGGAAGTTGAATTTCATCGCGATAAAATTAAATTGATCGCGCGCGATTACTCGTTCTTAGAGAGAAGTAACGCGTTCGACAATTCAATTTATCGTCGGGTTAGCAGCAGTTCTTAGAGAAGCCGCTCCCCAAACAGAATTAGCAAAGTTCCGAGAGAATTGCTATTCTGCGAAACGACACGAGTTCTTAGAGAACGTGTGTTTCTAAAAACGTTTCAGTTAATGCCTAAAATTCCTAACAGGGCCAAAAGCGCCTTGCAGGTTACAAGGAAAATACTGAAGAATAAGAACAAAACGCGGTCAGCCTCCGAATCCACCAGCGATTCTGATAACGATTCAATCGAATCGGCCGATCTCGCACACGTTCCATTGAAAGACCTTAATATTTCTTTCGATAAAATTAACATGGCCACAGAAAGCCAGTTAGATCAAATTGCTGCACAGTTGAACACGATGATGCAGGCAATAAATAGACTCGATGCAAAACAGAATGAGTACGACTCATTCATTCGAAATGCAACCGGAGCACCTTCCACTTCCACCTCACAATCCGCTGAGTCGTCCACAGGGCAACAAACCTCGAGGGCGAACATTGACTATCTTTTTAAGATACCGGATACAATTAAATCACTCCCAGTATTTGAGGGTAACCGCAAACAGCTGACTGCTTGGTTGCAAACGGCGGAGAATACATTAAACTTTTTGAAGCCACACGTTGACGATACACTTTTTAAAATGTATGTCACTGCTGTGACTAACAAAATTGCAGGTAAGGCGAAAGACATACTTTGCCTTGTTGGAACCCTAATGACTTTGACGATATCAAAGACATTTTGATTAACGCTCTTGGGGACAGACAAGAGCTTTCTACATCTAAATGCCAACTTTGGCAAAATAAAATGACGGAGGTATTTCAATCCAGAAATATCACCAGAAAACAAGAGATATTGTGCAAAGCATAAAAAACTTAGCGAAGCAAAACAACTATACAAGGATAATTGGCAGGCCATTAACACATTCATAGATGAGGACGGCCTCGCCGCTTTTATAGCCGGCCTTAAGGAACCTTACTTTGGGTATGCGCAAGCCGCAAGACCCACTGACATTGAAGACGCGTACGCATTTTTATGCAAATTTAAGTCTAAAGAGTTAACAGCCTCCTACATGTCGGAACAACCCAAACAGACAAAACATTTCAAACAGAATCCTAGATTTGAGAAACCCCATTCACAAAACAAGACTGCAGAAGAAAAAACAACACCCTTATCGACCCCGATGGAAACGGAATCCACTAAGAGCCGTTTAACACTGAATAGGAAACTCATAAACAACCAAGAACTTGATACTTCAGAGTCCGAAGATGAAGCACCACAAGAAATTTCGGTAAATTTTCAAATACAGACGGAGCTGAAAAACGAAACATGAATTACTTACCATATCTCAAGATTAAACACCCAGAGACAAACAGGATTATGAATCTCTTGATTGACTCTGGCGCTAATAAAATATCATTTCACCAGGCTTTTTACCACAGCCTAAATCCATCAACACTTCTATAAAAAACGTCAAGGGAAACCAAACTATAAAGCATAAAGGAAAACTAAATATCTTCAAACACCTTCCCCCACTATCGTTTTACGAATATAAATTTCATTATTTTTTCGATGGCATACTAGGCGCTGAAACTCTCGCCAGATATGAGGCAAAATTAAATTTCAGATCCGAGACACTTCTTATAAATGGAGAAAAGATAACATTCTTAAAATATTTCCCTTCAAAACCCCTGTATACCACCACACGGTCACGGTAGACACATGAAACAATGGAGACTGGTTCGTTCCAGAGTTCCAGAAATTGAATGCAGACTCAGTTGTCGACCCAGGATTATACAGAGCAGACAACTTCAAAACCACAATCAATATTATTTCAACGAAAAGGAACTTCCAAAACTCCCAAGCCTCAAGGTTACAGTTAACAACTATGAAACAATAGACCCGATCCCCATTCAATCTACGCAAAAACTGAGTAACGAAGAAATATGTGACATTATTAGAACAGAGCACTTATCGCCATTAGAAAAAGCGGAGCTATTGGACTTGATTTTCGAAAATCAAGAAGTTTTATTACGGAAAGGTGAGAAATTATCATCGACCACCGCTATAAAACATAAAATTGTAACCAATAACGATGCCCCTGTTTACACTAAAAGCTACCGTTATCCTCATCATTTTCGGAAAGATGTTGAAGACCAGATTCAAGAAATGCTTGATAATGGTATTATCGCCCATTCATCCAGTCCATATTCCTCTCCAATATGGGTGGTGCCAAAAAAAACAGATGCGTCTGGAAAACGCAAAATACGAGTTGTTATAGACTATAGGAAATTAAATGAAAAAACAATAGACGATAAATACCCCATGCCACAAATAGAAGATATACTTGACCACTTAGGAAAATCTGTATATTTCACAACACTGGACCTCAAATCTGGATTCCACCAGATCGAAATGGATCCCATCCACAGGGAGAAAACGGCATTTTCTACGGACAAAGGTCACTTTGAGTTCACTAGAATGCCATTTGGTCTAAAAATCGCCCCGGCCACTTTCCAGAGGGCCATGAACAACATTCTTAAGAAATATATCAGGACCATATGTTACGTGTACCTCGACGATATTGTTATCGTTGGACGGAACCTGAAGGAACATTTGAAAAATCTTACATTGATTTTGAAAAGATTGTCACAATTCAATTTAAAAATACAACTTGACAAGTGTGAATTTTTAAAGAAAGAAACAGAATTCCTTGGTCACATCATCTCTGAAGATGGCGTGAAACCAAATCCTGAAAAAATTGAAAAGATTATTAACTGGCCAATTCCCAAAACGGACACACAGATTAAACAATTCCTAGGATTAGCAGGATACTATCGCCGGTTTATCAGAGATTTTTCGAAAATTACAAGACATATGACAAAATATTTAAAAAAGGGCGAAGTATTAAACCTCCAAGACCAGAATTACGTGAACGCATTCAATACATTGAAGCAAATCATATCTACGGATCAAGTATTAGCTTATCCACAATACGATAAACCTTTTATATTAACCACAGATGCGTCAGACCACGCATTAGGTGCAGTTCTGTCACAAATGCAAGAAGGAATTGAAAGACCTATCGCTTTTGGATCCAGAACATTGTCAGACACGGAATCACGATATGCCACAAACGAGAAAGAAGCTCTAGCCATTAAATGGGCTACACAAAAATACAAAAACTATCTCTACGGTGCAAAATTCACTCTTGTTACTGATCACAAACCCCTTACTTTTATCAAAACTTCAGATAAAAACCCCAAAATTCTAAGATGGAGATTAGACCTAGAAAATTTCGATTATGACATAAAATATAAAGAAGGACGCGCAAACGTAGTTGCTGACGCCCTAAGCCGACGCCCTTTAGAGGTCAACCAAAATGAAATCGATATTAATGCAAATTCTTCCATTTCAGGTATCAATCAAGGAGAACAAAACATAGATGAACCATCTGCGGATTTAGAAACAGTACATAGTGGAGATGATTCTAATGACTTTTATATACATTTTGTAGATCGACCTGTCAACCACTATAAAAATCAACTGATTTTTCGGATATCTGGAATAACCACAGTAATAAAGGAAACTCTCTTTCAAAATCATCGACGAACGATCGTGGCACAACCTAACTTTTCTAAAGAAGACGTTACCGAATCCCTGAAGCTCCACCACAATGGTAAGCAAACCGCCATTCTCGCCCCTGAACCCATTATGTTAATAATACAAGAGGCATTCAAAGAACACTTTGATGCAAAAGGTCACTTCGTTTTTACAACTAAACTCGTTGAAGATGTACAAAACGAAGAAAGACAGAATCAATTGATTATTAGCGAACACGAGCGAGCACACCGAGGTATAACGGAAGTGATATCTCAATTGAAAAGGTCCTACTACTTCCCTAAAATGAGCAAGCTTATCAATATGTTCATCAACTCCTGTCGTGTCTGTAATGCTCATAAGTACGAGCGTAAGCCGTACAATATAAAAATTTCCCCTCGCCCAATAACCGAAAAACCAATGGAACGTGTTCATATGGATATTTTTATAATGGATTCATGCAACTTTCTTTCCTTGATAGATTCATTTACTAAACACCTCCAATTATACAACATGAAAACAAAAAACCTTATCGATGTCCAAAAAGCCTTGACTAAGTACTTTGTATCTTTCGGTATCCCAAAGTTAATTGTGACAGACCACGAAACGACGTTTCAGTCAATTCAATTTAGAAATTTTATTACGCAAACAGGATCTTCTTTAGCTTATGCTTCTTCATCAGAAGCAAATGGTCAGATCGAAAGGGCTCACTCGACTATAATTGAAATCTTTAACAGCAATAAACATAAATTCGAAAAATTAGGAACAAAATCAATAATCAAACTATCAGTTGCTTTATATAATAACTCTGTTCATTCTGCCACATCTTTTACACCTAACGAGCTACTTTTTAATAATAATAATAATAGCAACCCAATAGACATTGTTGATAAAGCAAACAAATTATTTACGGATGCTAGGATCAATATGTACAAAGCCCAAATTAAACAAAGAAAACAAAATTGTAATAAAGAAGATCCACCGAAATTAAAGACAACCAAACAGTTTATGTCATCCCAAATATTAGGACAAAACGAGATCCCCGCGCCAAAGAAACTATAGCTTGTGATGTGAAACATAGAACTTTTAAAACGAGAGAAATATTAAAAGAAATAAAAATAAAATCAAACGGTTAAAGACGTAAAATACATATTACAGATTATCATCCACTTTCTGGCCCTCTTTCTACTTGCCGAATCAAAAATGGAAATAAGGAATCTTCACACAGATCCAGTGCTTTTGTTGAAACTAAGAAACTGCGGGATACAGACTGGAACTACAACAATTGTTCACCCCATAAATCTTACTAATATAGAACAGAATGTACTTAACTTCCACACGTTAACAAGAAAATTAGATCCAAAAATTCCAATATTTGAACTGGTCTCTAGGAGAAGTAGGGATTTACTCGATACGTTTTATCAAATAAAACCAATCAGAAGTAGGAGAGTTAGGAGATACGATGCAATCGGAACGGCACTCAAATGGATAGCTGGCACGCCAGATGCAGACGACCTTAAACTCATCAATAGTACCTTGAACGAGCTAATAGATAACAATAATCAACAGATCCAAATCAACACAAGAACCAACGAACGCATCGAGGAAATAACCAGGATCGTTAACGAAATAATCCAAAGGGACAATTAAATGACCAAAATTTTAATTCAGGAAGTAGACGCTCTGAACCTCCTCGCCTACATGGACTCCCCTTTTAATATTCTACGAGACATAGAGGATACCATCGTAAAATCCAGATTATCGCTCGCAAACAGTAATCTGCTATCACTAAAAGAGATCTTCGCAATAGAATCCATAATTAACGAACAAGGAATTACAACACAATTTCCGGAGGCAGCATTAGATTTCGTTGAATCCAAATCGCCATCAAACAAGAGATGTTGCTGTACATTCTACGAATCCCAAAATTAGATACAAAAGCGGAAGTTATCCAAATCACTCCACTACTAGTGAATAATACAATAATTACCGGAATTCCAACCCACATCATAAAATCCGGGCAAGATATTTTCTCGACAGAAAACCCAAATGATTTCATCCAACGTTATCCATTCATCAGAATTATAGAATCCGGATGTGTCAAATCCCTATTTTTTGGCCAACAAAGCCATTGCAATACACTCACGCAATATCACGGCTTTACACAAATGATCTCTGAAGATAAAGTTTGATCAGTGAGACGGAACAAATAACTCTCACATCAAACTGTGGTCCAGATAATAGGACACTGCATGGAAACTACCTCATTTCTTTCCATAACTGTAGTATTTGGATAAAGAACACCACCTTTACAAACAACGAAGTAACGATTAACACACCTGAAATTCTCGGAGCCTTCCCTGGACTACAAATAAACACATCAGTTTTACAGCAACATAACTTATCTTTCATCTCAAGTCAGTTGTTCGAAAACCGGAGGAAAATTGAGCACATCCAATTTAAACAATATAGAAGCAACACCTGGATATTCAGCATCTTTGGAGGAATATCTTCAACTTTAGTAATGTTCATAATCATCGTCATTCTTTGTCTTCGTAGGAAAAAGATAATTATCAAAATTAAAAACCATCCCTAAAACGTCAAGTAAAGGACAACCTTTGAGCAGAGCGATCATCAAGAGGACAACATAAGCCAGAAGCTAAGGAACAACCAACACCAGTAATTTACAGGCCGAGGACGACCTTTTCACCCCCGGAGGAGTTATGTCAATAACCCTACTTACATCAGCACCTATTCGGACTTTGAACCATGCTGACCCAGCGATACATCCAGATTGCCCGATCAGCAGTTTAAGTTATTAAATGCAGGACACAGACCAGTCAATCAGTCAGTTCGACAGAGTACGCAGTGAAGTGATAGTGTTAGCAATAAAGTGTAATCGTTTCTCTTTTCAATAAATCAAATGTAATAATGAGTAATAGGTTTTTTTTAAAAACCCCGAACGTTCCGTTGAATACTTGATTGTATGTTGATTTTGATAATAATATGACCAAGTGTGTGTTTAAAAGCAGTATAATTAGCTAGTAGTATCTGTCTGTACGATTAGTTCGAATACAAGTAAATAAATGAACAAAATGAGTAGACGAAGAATCAAAAGGAATAAATTTTGGCTGTTGCGCCCTTTTCAAATGTTGCTCTAATAATGTCAATTCTTTATCTGCGTATACCCCTGACATATGTGGATACATAATTGAGTATCTCACCAAATTACAAATATAATCTATGCGTTCATTTTCTAATTTTGACTTAGCTCAATACTATAAAACCACGCTGACAAGACAATATGAAATATGCTTCAGCATAATTCTTAAGTGAACTAAGGTTTTGAACGAAATTTGAATCCGTATATGAAAAATCCCACAATTTCTATATTTTTATATACTAACTGATATAAAATTGTTCAGATTCGGGAGCACACGTAAAAAAATCGAAAAACGTCATGAAAATATGATAGACTTTGATCGTTAATATCTCAGCCGTTTCTCGATGGATTTTCAATTTTCTTGGACCATTCGATCAAGGAAGAGTCATACGTTTCATACCTGGAGTCTATTTTCACGCGATTTTTTTTCACATGAATCGCTTTTTATGCGATTTATTTCCACTCGAACTTCGGGATTTCCGCAATTTTTTCAGACATATTTTGGAATTTACGTGGTTTTTACGTTGTTTAAATTTACGCGGCCCATATCCTTCGCGTAAAACCCGACTCCAGTGTGTTACAATATTTATGTATGATTGATATTTACTATTGAAAACTGGCTAACAGTTTAGCAATCGTTTTCGGTGAATAAGTCAATCTCGTATGTGAATCGCAAGCTTCTTCTTCAATAGTACTACATTCCAACTGAAACTTGGCCTGATTCTCTATTTAGTAATCTATTAGCATTTCTTTAGTTTTAAATTGAAAGCTTTCTTTGCTAAAATTTCTAGTATTTCAGATAATTGATCGTTGGATACTTTTAAATACATTCACTTGCGTCTTACATGAGGTATTGTAAGATCTCTCCAAATCCAGGCATTTGACATGTTACAATTATCCTGGAGTTTGAATCAAATGGTCTACCGAATCAACCAAGGCTTCCACGATGTCCCCAGCCGCGGTGTCAACCTAATTTTGTCTTCTGAGTATTAGTCTTTCACTTACGTCTCAAATACAGGCATATGAGATGTTGTAAGATCTCCAAATTGTCCTGGAGTTTGAATCAAATGGTCTATCGAATCAACCAAAGCCTTCATGATGTCCTAAGCCGTGTAATCAACTCAATTATGTTCTCCGAGTATTTGTCTTCCACTTGCGTCTCAAAACAAGACATATGAGGTGTTGTAAGATCTCCAAATTATCCTGAAGTTTGACTCAAATGGTCTAATGAATCAACCAAGGCTTCCATGGTGCCCCCGCCACGGTATCAACCCTATCATGTTCTCAGATTATTTTTCATTCACTTACGTCTCAAGTCCAGCCATAAGAGATGTTGTAAGATCTCCAAATTGTCCTGGAGTTTGAATCAAATGGTCTACCAAATCAAACAGAGCTTTAATAACGTCCCCAGCCACGATATTTCTTCATTGGCATTACATCCAATTACATCAGTTGTTTATTGCGACCATTACGACCAACTAAGCTACCATTTCTGCATTCGTATATCATAGGCTAACACGATGATACTTTTAAGCCCAGGGAAGTCGAAACAATTTCCAATCCGAAAATTGTCTAGACCGGCACCGTGAATCGAACCCAGCCACCTTCACATGGTCTAGCTTTGTAGTCGCGCATGTTACCCCACGGCTTATATTTCAGGGATGGATGATGGATCATGGATGATCTGCAATGGAACAATAGTTGAAGCCGTATTCACTTTGGTTCTATGGATCAAAAAGGACATGGCCCAATTCATATGTGACCGGATGACCGGACAGGTAGTTATCGCGGCTGGGGACATCATGAAGGCCTTGGATGATTCGACAGACCATTTGATTCTAACTCCAGGACAATTTACAACATATCATATCAACATAGATTAGAGACGCATATGAAAGACAGATACTCGGAGAACATAATTGGGTTGATACCGCGGCCGTTGACATCATAGAAGCCTTGGTTGATTCAGTAGACCATTAGATTCAAACTCTAGGACAATTTGGAGATCTTTAAACAACTCATATGCCTGGATTTGGAACGCAAGTGAAAAACAAATACTCGGAGGACATACGTCTGTTGATACCGCGGCTGGGAACATCATGGAAGCCTTGGTTTATTCGGTAGACCATTTGATTCAAACTCCAGGACAATTTGGAAATCTTAGAACATCTCATATGCCTACATTTGAGACGCGAGCAAACGACAAATACTCGGAGGACATAATTGTGCTGATACCGCGGCTGAGGACGTCATGAAAGCCTTGGTTGATTCGGCAGACCATTTGATACAAACTCCAGGATAATTTGGAGATCTTAAAACAACTCGTATGCCTACATTTGAGACGCGACTGAAAGACAAATACTCGGAGGACATACTTGGGCTGTTACCGCGGCTGGTGACATCATGGAAGCCTTGTTTGATTTGGCAGACCATTTGATTCAAACTCCAGGAAAATTTGGAGATCTTAGAACAAATCATATGCCTACATTTGAAACGCAAGTGAAAGACAAATACTCGGAGGACATATTTGGGATGAAACCGCGGCTGAAAAGTCTAGGGGAATCTTGGATGACCTGGAAAGAAACGACTGCTTAATGCATATTGAGTTTGGTTTTATAGATCATATAGGGCATGAACTATTTTCAAAAAAAAAAAATAATAGCCCTTCGGATACACGGGTAGACCTCAAGACATATACCCCAGGGAATTGCTGGATGACCTGGACCGGAATTTGGTTTAATATATCAAATAGGGCATTAACCATTTAAAAAAATACCAGCTCTTTCGTTGCGCTTGTAGATCTTAGGTCCTTGCTTACGCGTGTAGACTCCAGGAAATTCTTCGATGACCTGGATTGGAACAATTGTTGAAGGCAAATGATGAATATAGAAAGCATCTACTTTGTTCTGTGGGTTTCTAAGAGTGCCTTCTTATAGGCTTACTATTGGATGTCAATAATGTTTCAAATTCTTTTTACGTCGCGTGTCGTAAAACGAAAGCCGTAAAACGAAGTGACGTATAAAAAACTGCCGTAAAAAGAGGGTTGAGTGTATGTATCTTGGGTGGCCAATACATTGAATACACTATGGCCAGGGTGTCGAGAATGTTTCCCACTCGAAAACATCCTAGATCGGATCGAGAATGGATCTCTCCATCTCCGGATTCGGCGCCTTTGTTCGCAAGGCTAACTGGAGACCTCGAGCCAACATAGACGTCAAAATAATGCAACTTATATGGCTTTTAACTGGTAAAGTTCCTTTCTGCTAATTTACACGCACGGTTCGAAAGCTTGGAGGCGTTTGACGGCAACTTCTCTCTTATATCTATTGATGTCAGTAGAGAGGCTCGGAATCTTTGTCGCTACTGCAGTGGGTGCGTTTTGGGAAGCTATCTTCGGCTCGTTTTTGCTGACTCCTAGGTATCTGCCGGAGTAAACGCATAGTCCGACGCAAGTCACGCGAAGGAATAATAATTTTTATCAATAAACCGTCAAACTTCTTTGTCGCGTATGTTCTGACTTCCGCTATAGGATGACCACCAAATGCCAGCTTCATGATGGGCTTTTCTGTTATGAACCACCAGGGATTTAGTCTGATTTAGTGGCAGGTGCTCAGTCTCTGTTCCAGTTTGCGTCGGTGATGTTTGCAGCGGTACACTATCAGCCAGGATTGTGCTGAATCATTCGAGTTGGTATCGGCGATAACTTATCAAATTTTGGAATCGATTGATAATAAACACCCATGACCATACAGAGGGTTCGAGTCGCATCGAAGGGAAAGTGGTTACCTCCAATACATTTTCCAAATAAATATCTTCCACATAATGTACATATTCACATATAAGTTATCATAACATTGTAAATTAACGTCCAAGTCGGGTGGTTTAATACCCGGAAATAGGCAAATAACTTTGATTGAACGAAATTATCATTTAAATGTAAACCTAACTTACAGTCACTCTCAAAATTGAGCGTACAGTATGGATTAGTTGACTACATTCGAAAATTTCAAAGGAAATTCAATAGTTAGCTCGGTTGTTTTTAATGCATTTCAATATTCATCCCTTCCTTCAATGTATGCGTACATAAAATTGTTGAAATTGTTTCTCTAAAG
Organism: Armigeres subalbatus; assembly: GCF_024139115.2. Lineage (NCBI taxonomy): Eukaryota > Metazoa > Arthropoda > Insecta > Diptera > Culicidae > Armigeres > Armigeres subalbatus. Next base: position 93,731,792 of record NC_085140.1, on the reverse strand, counting down.
TTCATTTATTTGAAAATAATCTCAAAATACGCCTATTAGATGTGACAAAATTGAGCGTACAGCTAATGTTTTTCTATAAAATTTCTTATTATAAACACGATTAATGTATTTTAATATTGTTTTTTCATGATTATATTTATAATAATAAACATCCGCTACTTAAACATTCAATGTTTTGAAATTAAACCATGTTTTGGTCAAAATGGCGAACAAGTGAGAAGTAAGAACATTGCTTTTTAACAATTCAATGCCTGTGGGCAAAATAAATGCTTTAATTTGTATGTTTCACCGGCATAGTATCTTATATATGATAGATAATCGAAATCGAGTGAGACATACGATTAATTTGTCAATATTCAGCAAATGATGAAAACAGATGTAAACATACAGAGAAAACGACAAATGTTAGGAATGACATAATTCAAATTTAGAATTTCTTTAACTTAAATTTGTTTTAAAGCTCGATTATTGTCTCAGGTATTTCATTAAGAGTAATATTATTGAATCCAATCATTCACAGTCAAATTCTAAAAGTACAAGGTGCATGTTAAGGTACCGAACATAAAAACAGCTTTTCAACCCCGTAGAGCACTTCTGATTAAATATTGTAAATATAGCCTCGAATCGTAATTTCATAATTAAATTTGGATTAAACTCCACGATCTGTTACCATAAGGGATGCAATTGGATGATTTCCATGTGGCGAGTAAAAATAAACTTTTTTAAGAGTTTGGCAGCTTATTTAATGATATCTTGATGAATTTAAATGATTCAACCAAATTTGTTCCTACGGTGACTGAGTCTTCAAATATGATATGACATCTTATAATGTATCCGTGTGCTGCTCTTTTAGTAATATTATTATTAATGAGTGTCCTGAGCTTATAAGCTACCTACACATCGACTTTTAAATAAAGTTATACTTAATTTGAAATATGCCGTTCCCAACATTTGTCGTTTTCTTTGTATGTTTACATCTGTTTTCATCATTTACCGACTGAATTTTCCCAAATTTATCGTATGTCTCGCTCGATTTCGATTGTCTATCATATATAAGACACGATGCCGGTGAAATCCATATCTTAAAGCATCTATTTTGCCCAGCAGCATTGAATTGTTAAATAACATTGTTTATACATCTTACTTGTTCGCCATTTTGATTAAAACATGGTTTAATTTCAAAACATTGAATGTTTAAGTAGCGGATGTTTATTACACAGGATTTTGTTTTTACACGATTTTTTTTCGCTCGTATTTTTGATCGTGTGACTTCAATTTGCCACCAATCTCTTCGCAACATGTTTCAAAAAATCCAGAATAAATCAAAGATAAATCACATGACAATTAATTTACGTTAAACATTTAGGATGAGTGGAAAATTGAGAAAATGTAAATCGTGTAAAAACAAAATCCAGTGTATTATGAATATAATCATGAAAAAACAATTTTAAAATACATTAATCGTGTTTATAATAAGAAATTTTATAGAAAAACATTAGCTGTACGCTCAATTTTGTCACATCTGATAGGCGTATTTTGAGATTATTTTCAAATAAATGAACTTTAGAAAAAAAAATTCAACCATTTTATGTACGCATACATTGAAGGAAGGGATGAATATTGAAATGCATTAAAAACAACCGAGCCAACAATTAAATTTCCTTTGGAATTTTCGAATATATTCATCTAATCTATGGTGTACGCTCAATTTTGAGAGTGACTGTATACCATATTAATGTTAACAATGAAGTTCAATCGGGTGTTTGGCATTGTGTTTTGGTGTTATGAAGGATAAGTTCAAAAAAAACTTTTACCCTGGGCTTGTAAAACGATTGCTTTGGTCCCATCGAACAGAAAAGTCGAAAACCTGTACATTAAATACAGCTACGTAATTCAACGTCACCTGTGCGTTCAACTCGATTGGGCTGCACCTTTGAGTTTTATGTGCTTGTTATTGTCCAAAGATGGTCTAGTAGCCTAGAATTTTGAATATATCGACATAAGGAGAGATAATCCTAAGCAAAATTTGACCAGAAATAAAGAAATATCGAGATAAGGAGCTCAACTGTACATCAGAGTTTCGACTTTTCGTTTCAATGAGACCAACGCAAGCGTTTTTCGGGCCAAGGGAAAATCTTGTTTCGTTGTTTATATTGAGGATCATCTTTCACCCATCAATCTAGCATTGGAAGATGAACGAAAATCTTGCCTATTAGATGAAAATCCTTTTCGTTTCATTGCTTTTACCTCTCACTCACTTTTCGCGAGAATTATCGCAGAACAATTACAAAATTGTATGGTCGCGCCCAAGATGAATACACAGCTAGGTGTTTCAATCTGCCCAATTTATGGACGAGAAGAAGGCGGTGGTGAAAAATTCATTTTCGGTGCAAAACATAAACAAACCGGCTGGCTCTCCCATACTAAAATCCAAGATGGCTAAATAGTGAATTTGGCAGATTGGAACACCTAGTGGTGTATTCATCTTGGTCGCGCCGGGATTCGAACCCAGAATAGTAACAATAATAGTTGTGGGGATGCGCTTACTTTAGCCACACCACCACGCTATCTGTATGAAAGCGTTAAGTTATTTGTTCCACATAAGCTACTACCATTTGCATTGATTGTGCCACGAAAAGACTCGAATATGAAAGAAAAAGAGCAAACCAACGTTTAGCGGCAATCGAAGTGAGCGAAAAATTGTTATCACTCTCCAGGCTGTTTTTCTTTCCCGAAAAGCGATTTCTCCCCGAAAACTTTCGTAAGGGAAAATCATGTGCTCCTGAGATTGAGTGAGCATTACGAACCCTGCTGTATATAAATTGAAGGGACAGAGGAAAAATAGGGAGAGATGTCGAGATAAAGAACATCGAAATGTAGAGAGTCGACTCTATTACAAAATTCACTTGATCAAAATAAACAAAAATATAATAAAAATTTAGCTGGCAGTTATTTTCTTCCTTTTTTGAAGAATTCAACAAGAAATCTATATATAAAATAGGGAATAAAGAAAGAATGCCTCTCTTTAGTGGCATCCCACATGAGTCACACATGGAAAAATACTTATAGGAATTTCACATCCCAAAATTTCGTGGACTGGATTATAATCCGAATCTATTCTGATATTTTTACCTTTTCAATTGATTTTGTTTTTGTTTCAGGGCATCATCTGCCAATGCAATAGATCGGTTTTTGTTATTTAAAAACTTGTGTTCTCCATATTTCTTTTGCTTAAATTTTATTACTTTCTTGGGAAGAATTTTCAAGAGCTTTCTATTCAACTAAGGTGGATTTTCCAAATCTGAATCTAAATATCGACAGACAAAAGATAAATCTAATTCATAGCATCAATGCTATCAATACAAATCCTAAAAGAACTAGGAACTAAGAGACCAAAAGATACACTGTGTTGGCAACAACCTGCCTTTTTCTATTTTCTTTTCCAATTTTACCGAGTCGAAAAAACAACTGCTAGTGAAGTATCACACTCTTTGATAGCCTCTGAGCTCACCATCATTTTCTTCATCAACCCTACTTCATCGTCCTCATCATTTTCACAAAAGGGAAACCAGCAGCATCCTTATCCTAAGGTGGGTTCTGACTTCTCGAGTACTACACCTCGAGTAGCAAAGACATCATCACCTGGCAGGACGACTTTCGTTGTTGGGTTATTCCGGTTTTTCCCTTTGAAGTGAGGTACCACCACCGCCCGCCCGGCGCGCCTGCACTCAAACGGTCCGTACCAACAGGTGAAGTACACGCGAACAATGGAGGGTGAAACCGTTTTTGGCTTAAAAGCTTCTCGGGGGCATCAGAATGGAAAATTAAATTGTACTTAATGGCTGCCGTAAACGTTCCGAGCAAGTTAGGCCATACATCACCGGCACTAATTGGGCGCCATCCTATTGCACACTTCAAAAAACGACGTACACGATGGCAAGAACAACAGAATCGCAATCACTTGTTACCCAGGATAAATTATCTGCCTGAATTCTATTACCCGAACATGCCGATTCCCTTTTTCCTCAAGGAGGAGTGGCTGCTCCCATAAATTTTCGCCTTTTAGACTCGACACACAGCTTACATACCCGCAGAGGGATTTGTATCGGAGGAATGTTTCGCCTGTCCGGACTCCTTCGGAACTGTTGCTTACTGTTGCGATCGACCAGCATAAATTGTTTGCACCATTATGGGTGGGTGAGCTTTCGGAGATTTATGGGCTGCTGAACAGAGGAGTATCGCAAAAACTAGAATTTCAACGCAAGGATTGGCAGAGTTGAGCTTGACGGAAAGGGGCTTTCCGAGAAGCGTCCGGGCTCCGGAGTGACAAGAAGGAAAATGTCATGTCGGAACAGAGACATTGCTGGTTAAACAACTTTTAGTAAGATGTGCTCTAAGTGTTGAATTGAAGAGGGTTTTGGAGTTTTTCTTCTCAAGTAGGGAAATGAAGGAAAATGGAAGGTTACCTTCTGAGAGGTAGAAAGCAAAACGGATACATAATGAAAGAAGGTCACGGAAGTTTGAGGTATTCCGAGAAGGGTGATGTCGGGATTCTGTACTTGTTGAAAGCTATTTTTGAGTCATCATTCGAAATCTTTATGTGGTGCTTGGAATTAATATATTGTTCAAGGCTTTGGTTCAATAAGCCCCTGTCAGCTTGAAAACAATCAAGGCATTTTTCTCCATAAAAATCGGCAAAGAAAATACAAACAATACACTACCACATATATGATTTCAGTCTCATACTTTCATTGTGCCAACAAAGTTATAACCGATATATTTACCATAATGAGCTAGGGTTCACTTCATTTTTTTTAAGAAAATTATTTTGAGCTTTTTAGTGGAATGTCTTCACTTGTCATAAGACGAGTTTGTACAATCCCATTGAATTCCACCACTTAATTGTATCTTGACAGATACGTATTTCGACCTCAACAGTAAGGCCTTACTGTTGAGGTCGAAATACGTATCTGTCAAGATACAATTAAGTGGTGGAATTCAATGGAATTATACAAACTCGTCTTATGACAAGTTCATTTTTTTTGTTAGATTGAAATCAAAATCGGAATATAAATGATTATTATTTGGTATGATAGCCGATGCGGTTCTAATTTTCTTTAAATGCTCTGTTTTAGCTTCATGAGCCCGGTCAAGTAAGGACTTCTCCTAAACCAATTCCTTATCTGGTAAATGCTTTTCTATCTGCATCATTCTCTCCTTTATCACTCGCTGTACCGTAGAGACAGCACTCAGGGATCTGCATTGCAACGTGTACTGTGCAGCTGGAGAAAATCTTCGAAATGTTCGCAGAAAATTCAAAGAAATTTCTTGGAAATTGCAAGAATTTCATTAGAATTTCAAGAAAAAAAATACAGAATTACCATAGTATTTTTTGGAATATTCACAGGAAATTATTCGGAACTCAAAAGAGAAAATCCTTACAGTTTCAACAGAAAATTCGTTGATATATCCACGGGATCTTGCTTTGCAATTTCATCGCGAAAATCTTCGGCGTTTTATCAAGAAATTCTATGGAATCGCCATTGGTTTTTTGTTGTAATTGAGTTGTTTGTTTGTTTTGAACTTTGAAGCAGGCGACATGTTTCAATGATTCCGAATCTGACAATCATTCTATCGCAAGACAAATTATAGCACTAAAGTTTCAACCTGATTTATTTATCGAATAACAAATTCAATCCACTAAAAATTGTAAACTCCCGACCTAGGCACCGAACAAACTGGCACTACACCGTGCGAATCTAATGGCTCGGAACATCACTTATTCATGGCGGAGAAGCAACAAACACCGGTCCAAGCGTAAACATTTCCACAAACCCACCCACTGCCAAGCTACGGGACGGCAATTTCCAGTAGAAGTTTTCCCTCCACCACCGCCGATGGTCGTAAACGAAGAAAAGGACAACTGAATGTGGCGGAATTAGAGCAAATTGATACTAAAATGGCTTTTTCTACGGGCAAATGACTGTGCCGACGCGATACGGCCACAAACGTAGAGCAGGTGCTCTTACTCTCATTCCGGTCTGGTCGGGCCCGGGCGTGTACATCACGCATTAAGGAAAGAACAACCATCGTTTAATTTGTGTGATTTATTTCCCGGACGATTCGTGAGCTGGGTCAGGCGGAATTACTGCCGTAAGGCAAATGAGTAGTAATATCTGTTCGGTATAGGAACGGGTTGGATGGTGCGGTCGAGCACTTCATTAGGATTGACGACGTGGGATGCTACCAGCATTTAATGAGTTCTCGCAGGAATTGTGTGCAATCAAAATGGAGAATGTTGGCAATGCTTGAGAGGGTTTCTGAAGGGCACTTTTTAAGAGTTGGACTTAACAGAAGAATATTTAAAATCCTGGGAAAATCTGCAATATCTGCATGAGTTTGTATGAATAAAGGGTGTACGGAATCAAATTGCATCACTTTGAACTACTCGCCAAAAATTAGTCTATCAACCGATTGTCATGAAATTTTCAGAGACTGAAATACAATATGTAAGCTTTCACTACGTATAACTGTTTCACTGTAATTCTTAAATACATCCAAATGCTGAAGCTTTTTTTCTTAAATGAACTCATAAGATTTTGTACATGTCCTTAACTAACATTTTTCATCCTGCAATCTACCACAACAAAAAAATTAACTAATTTTATTGTCTCAGTCTATTATTTAACTTAATTGAAGTCAACTGTCCCAAAGAACCATATTTTTTGACGCCTCTAACTATTACAAAAATCTAAAACAAAAAAAACGCTGCAATGTGAACCGGCCAGAACAATGAGATTGTGATCTCCCAAAATCTGACAAATATCAGTCCAAAATTAGATTTCATCGCTTTTTTTGATTTTGTTTTTTTACTATAGAAGCGACAAAACAGAAAGTTTTTTTGGGAAGTTTACCTGTATTAGTCGGAAATGTTGACGTTGGAGTTATAAACCAATACGAAATGTTGACGCGAAAGGCCTAATCAACATTTTATGTTCCGCAATGATCAATTTTGGAGGCTTCCAAAGCTCGTGTTTTCATTCCTAATCAGTATCTTTCGATCGGCCGCAATTCTGGTGATTTTAAGGGGTAAAGGCACAAAATTTAATTACTAACATCTTTTTATAAGATGGTGAATATGGGGGTGAATGCACAAGATTTATTTGCACACGTCCTGTTCCTTCGGCTGTATTTTCTAAACTACTGGAAATTTTGTAATGAAACTCACGCAGTGTGAAAAACACATGCTGAAGCCGTCTTCCACAAAATTTCGTTAAAATCAGCCCAGGAGGCGAAATGTTATCGACTTTTGAAAGTGATGCACTTTGATTCCGTATACCCTTTAGGAGGCAGATCAGCCTTAAAAATCTTAAAAAAAAGCTCTTGTGTTTAAAATTAACGCAACACAAACCAATATCTGTGGTATCTACTTGATATGTTCACAAGTGCATTTTCATGTTCTATTCTAAAGTATGTTGCTGCCAAATGAAACGATAGTTATTTTTGATTTACGATTTTTGACGTAAACTACGTCAAGGGGAAGATTCGGATACAGGGTGACAAATGAAAATTTCCAAATTCGAGACCGAGGGGGCAGCAGGGACAGCATGGACCATGTCCAAGGGCTTGACGACCTCTCCCCAGCTGTCTGCGAGTCAGGGAGAACTGCCTAGGGCGTGGTGGGATTTAGCAGTGGGCTCTGCTAAAATCCCTCCCAAAAAACCACAAGTGCCCGTAAGCAAACTCTATCAAAGCGACTGTGTGCCGCTTCAAAGCACAAGCCCAGGGAGTGCCAATTGGCATGGGGAGTGTCCCTACTTCGGTAGGGTAGCGCGTGAGCTGCTTCGGGAGGAAGTGAGTGATCTGTTTGTGCTGAGGCAGGAGTGTCATAGCGCGTCACCGCTATTGTCACCTCGAAGCGCAGCAGAAGTCTGAGTATGGACTGCACATGCTAAGGTAGGAGTGTCGTAGCGTAGTATCGTTGATTTGTCCCTACATACCGCTATCGACACCTCGAGGCATGGCAGTGGAGTGTTAGAGTGAGTTGGGGAGTGTCCCTACTTCGGTAGGGTAGCGCGTGAGCTGCTTCGGCAGGGAGTGAGTGATCTGGTTGTGCTGAGGCAGGAGTGTCATAGCGTGTCGCCGCTATTGTCACCTCGAAGCGCAGCAGAAGTCTGAGTATGGACTGCACATGCTGAGGTAGGAGTCGAGGGACCTATCGACACCTCGAGGCATGGCAGTGGAGTGTTAGAGTGAGCACCCGAAAAAGGGTCACATGGAGCGAATGGTCTTTGGAGAAGCTGCTTCGGCGGCAGGGTAGCAGTGGGTTGTACCCACATACCTACAGTTGTGCACATGTGGTGCATGGGGAGTGTCCCTGCTTCGGCAGGGTAGCGTGTGGTCTGCTTCGGCAGTGGTGTGATTGATCTGTTCGTGCTGAGGCAGGAGTGTCGTAGCGTAATATCTGTAGGCCCAGGCAGTTACCGCTATTGACACCTCGAGGCATGGCAGCGGAGCGCCCGGGAGAGCATCCAAGTAAGACTCAAATGGAGTGAATGGTGTGCGAGCACCCAAGTCAGTCTCGCATGGGACGAGTGCCTGTGTGAGCGATAATGAGCGAGTACGCTTAGTACTGCCATCCCCCCAGAAGTAGTACTGCGAGGTAGTTCCTGGGGAAACGATGGTGGAGCCCAAGGGAGTTTAGTCGGTATTACCGGTATGGTCGAGTCCGACACTCCAGTACACTTCCGTGTGGTAGTTTGGCAACTACAATGCACGTGTACTGGGTTAGTGTGTAAATGCATTCTCCCTTGTAAAAAAAAAAAAAAAAATTTGAGACCGTCACGAAATTAGGACAGATTTCAAACGCTAATAGCTCCATTCGATGGATTTTTTTTGTTTACATTCAAGTAACAAGTAATGAACAAGTGTGTAAATTAGGTACCAATGCATATTTGACGTGTCATACACAAAAAGAGGAAAAATAGACGAGCCAAAACAGAAAGTGAAAGATTGCTATTCATGTGCTGTTTTCTTTACCAAAGCAAAGAAGTCAAAGATTCCAGAGCTATTTTTATTTTTTTTTGGGGCGTAGAACGACTGCGTCCATTGAGTTGAACTTTTGTGGTATACCCCTGATTACTCTTAACTATGGTTAACATTATTAACTAGTCGCATCTTGTAGGTTGATCACCATTTGTCAAGTAATCAACCTAAGACGCGTCTTTTCCCAGTCCGGTATAATTGAGGTTATAAAACCCACTAACTTTCCAGGATTTGAAGTCCAAATATCTCCTGGTTGCATAAAGCCACTATTTAGAAATTTAGATTTACCATTGTACAATGCATCACAACTGCAAAGAAGATGTTCCGAGGTTTCACGTTCCATGTTACAGAAACGACAGATATCAATCTGAATCTGGCCAATATTTTTCAAGTGATATCTGCTCGGACAGTGTCCGGTTATTAGACCAGTGAAGGTGCAAAGAGCTCTCTTGCTGAGCTCTAAGAGCTTTTCGGTTACTTTCAGAGGTATAAATTTGTTTCGGTTACACGGAGAAATAGGAAAACTCAGAAATGGGTGATTTTTCACCCACCTTCGAGAAAAGTGGACTAACCCACAACGTGGGTAAAAGGTCTTTACTCATAAGTGAGTACGAGTCCTGTACGTCAAAATTGATGTGCATTTTTCACCCATCTTCTCGAAGCAAGATTTTCGTCTGATGGGTGAAAAGTACCCATGTGCATGAAAAATAATGGTATGAAATTTGGAGATAATTCTATACAAGATTATCGAGAAGATTATAAACCGAAGACCATATTATGTGCTAATAAATTGTTGTTTATTTAATTGCAAAAACATTAATTACATTGACAGTAACATATTTCAACTGAACAGTAATTACATATCCTTAAACCACAGCGCTTCTGACACATTTTTGTTGACATGTCTTGTTGGATTTGATTATAATTTGGAGAGAGAAACAAACCCCTGAGGTATCTTTGAATCCTCTCGGCAGCGGACCGTTCTAAAGCAGCAGGACTTGATCAGTATACCAAGGAATATTGAAAGCTTTTTCTCTTCCTCCATGACAAATGTCATCAAATGTCAATCTTTTAAAAAGAAGAAAAAAAATCTTATAGAAATTATACAATGCATGTGTAACAGGCTTACCTATAGGCTATTGAGTGTTGACGAATAATTATCAATAATTTTACGAATAAGTATACATTTTTATTAAATTCTCGAAAAATAATCACTTGCGATGCGGCAATGATCTCTTAACTTCGATCAAGATTGCTAAGTTTATTTTCAGCCTTAATAGTGTGAAAAAGACCCACCTTCGAGACTTCTTAATACAATTTCAAGGTGGGTGGTTTTAACACATTTTCGTAAATTTGGAATAACCCACCTTTTTGACAGCTCCATATTGCAATTCAAGATGGGTGATTTTGAAACATAAAATGTGTAATCTCAAATCTCCGTGTAATATATCTTTAAATAGCTGTAGGGATTGAGAGGGGTATGAGTAAATATATTGACTGAATAAGAGGGCATATAGTCATGAGTACTAGATGCGAGACGTGACAGTTGAACGAAGTGAGCTTTCAGTTTTGTGATGTATTTCGCGGGAAGCAGTAGTGCTTCGGAGCTGCTGCGGATCGAACAGCAGCTGGAGACGGCTGATTCGGATGCAGCCGTCTCCTGAGGACACGACAATAGCTATACTTTTAAAGTAACGATTTATTTAAATGGAAGCCTAAGCTTTAAATTGTGTGTGTGTTGGATCTAAATTATGCTCATAAGTGGTGTAGGAGAAAAGTGGGTAAAAGTGACACCTTAAGCTACTTTACAGCTCCTTAATCTATGAAGCAATTTTCCGGTCTAGAAATTACAAATATAATTTGGCCCTTTATGCATCAGCCAACAGCCCAGGTCTTATGACAATATTTCTCGATAGGATTGATCAATCATATCATAATTGCAAATGTATTGCTAGAACTTCACCGCAGGTCCGGGTATAACCGTTCAAATAGTGCTACTTCTCACAAAAACATGTATCCTTCAGTGGCGCTGCACCCGATCATTAGTGATCGGGTCTGCTCCATGTAACGATATTCCCTCTAGCTGACCTCTAGGAGATCAGCTGCATTCCAGAAGAAAGCGAAAGTGATTGCCTAGGTCAGTTATACTTTGATAAGTGAGGTACGAAAGCCAGCAGTAGAGGGTAGGAAGCAATAAACGCTCGATCGCTGATGTTCTGTTACACGGAAGAAAAAAAGTACCCAGCGTAGAGTTTTTTTAAACTTCATTTTTTTTCATTTATTTAGTTTTCATCTAAACAGATAATAAGTTGACGCCACAATACACGGTTCAAGGTCGCATCTCTCCATCCTCGATTGCGCCCCACGCTCGCCAAGTGGTTTTGCACCTGGTCTCGCTCGCTGTACTCAACGCTGTCTCGTATCTGCCGGATTGAAAGCGAACACCATCTTTGCAGGGTTGTTGTCCGGCATTCTTGCAACATGCTCTGTCCATCGTACACTTCCGGCTTAGGCTACCTTCTGAGTACTGGGTTCGCCGTAGAGCTAGTCTAGCTCGTGGTTCATTCTTCGCCGCCACACAGCGTCTTCTTGCACACCGACAAAGATGGTCCTAATCACCCGTCTCTCGAATACTCCGAGTGCTTGCAAGTCCTCCTCGAGCATTGTGCATGTCCATGTTTCGTGTCCGTAGAGGACAACCGGTCTTATTAGCGTCTTGTACACGACACATTTGGTGCGGTGGCGAATCATTTTTGACCGTAGTTTCTTCTGGAGCCCGTACTAGGCCCGAGTTCCACAGATGATGCACCTTCGTATTTCACGACTAACATTTGTGACCAGTCGTTTTGCGATGTCCACTCTTCTATTAAGGAATCCCAACCCCAATTAATGTATATGAGGAAAAGCCAATAAAATACCATAGCTAGCTAGCTAGGGACTGCTTATAAACTATGCATAAGTGTCTAAAATAATAAATAAATAAATAATAATTAAACTTAGCCATGCAATATAGCTAAAACATGCAATATACTCTTAAGCTAGATAGAAAGACGGTACAACGGTGAAATTAAATTAAAGTACATAACACAAAACAGAATTTGTTAGCTCAGTGGTACAACACGACACATCCACAATACACCCCTCTACGCTGCCGAGATTGGTAACCGATGCATTTGAGCAACAGAACATTCCAGGAGCTCCGACGAAGAAAAGGGCTTTTCACCGGTTCCGACTTGGGTTGGAAAGCTCGACTCGGTCACTTGCTGAAGATCAACGTTAGAGGCAATACGAACTCCAAAAAGTGTCAAGTTGTTCTTTATAAAAAGTACTTAATTACTACGGTAATAGTGTAGGGAAGCGACAAGAATCCCAAAAAGCTCTAAGTGATACTAGTGTTACGATTTTCTAACTGGATATTACCAGGACCTTGAGACCGAGTGTTGTTACGGTACAGAGGCCTAGAGCTACCACAGGTGGCAAGCCCCAGAGCGGATTGGAGTCGACCGCATGTGATCGCGGTTGAAAGCAGTGCAACAGCTAAAAGCCACGCTGCTCAAAGCAGTGAAGCCTTTCGGATACCACATTCGGGAACCTCGAAACCCCCTCCCCCCCTTTGGGAAGTCATAGCATTTGGTGGAAGCGACAGAAAAGTTCCAGGTTCCGGACGGGAACTTGGTCGAACGTATCACGGCGGTGATTGGCGAAGTTTCGAACGCGAATTCCTGACGAGGCGGTTAATTACGATCCGACGAAGTCGACCCATAACCGATAGAGCAGTTCTGAAGGTGAATTCCAGGCCAGGCGGCCGACTACGGTCCGACGAAGGCAATCCATACCCAGGTGGACGGAACGTCGGAACCAAGGTACCAGGCGGCGTCATCAGGGCCCAACACTGACACCACACACAAACGTGAGTAATGTTGTTAATGGTAGGACATAAATAGGGCGATAGGGACGTTAGGGATTTTCCAAAATAAAGCCGTCGATTAATCGTATTATTGGTTTTTCCTCTTTTATTGAATCTCGGTGGAAAGAGCCGACCCTGAGTGGGCTAGGAGTCTTTGTGATTGAGCGGGCGTAACAAACGTAAGTTACACATTGTTGTCAGCCGTTAGCAAGGATCCAAGGTAGACGAATTCCACGACCACCTTGAAGGTATCCTCGTCTATCGTAACACTGCTTCCCAGGCGGGCCCTGTCGCGCTCGGTTCCGCCCACAAGCATGTACTTTGTCTTTGACGCATTCACCACCAGTCCAACTTTTGTTGCTTCACGTTTCAGGCGGGTGTACAGTTCTGCCACCTTTGCAAATGTTCGGCCGACAATGTCCATGGCATCCGCGAAACAAATAAATTGACTGGATCTGTTGAAAATCGTACCCTGGCTATTACACCCGGCTCTCCGCATGACACCTTCTAGCGCAATGTTGAACAACAGGCACGAAAGTCCCCGGCACGATTCGAACATACAGGAGTGTTCTCCGGAAATCTTCACATAGTTTTGCACACCATCCACCTTTGCTTTGATCAGTCTGGTAAGCTTCCCAGGGAAGCTGTTCTGATCCATAATTTTCCATAGCTCTACGCGGTCTATACTGTCAACGAACAGATGGTGCGTTGGGACCTGGTATTCACGGCATTTTTTAAGGATTTGCCGTACAGTAAAGACCTGGTCCGTTGTCGAGCGGCCGTCAACGAAGCCGGCTTGATAACTTCCCACGAACTCATTCACTAATGGTGACAGACGACGGAAGATGATCTGGGATATCACTTTGTAGGCGGCATTAAGGATGGTGATCGCTCGAAAGTTCTCACACTCCAGCTTGTACCCTTTCTCTCTTGTAGATGGGGCATATAACCCCTTCTTTCCACTCATCCGGTAGCTGTTCAGTTTCCCAGATTCTGACTATCAGTGTGTGCACTGTGCAGACAAGTGGCTAGCTTTTCCGGGCCGATCTTGATGAGCTCAGCTCCGATACCATCCTTACCAGCTGCTTTATTGGTCTTTAGCTGTTGGATGGCATCCTTAACTTCCCTCAAGGTGAGGGCTGGTTGACTTCTATCGTCCGCTGAACTGACTTAGTCATCTCCTCCGCTGCCTTGACTTTCACTGCCTGTACTCTCAGCGCCATTTAAATGTTCCTCGTAATGCTGCTTCCACCTTTCGATCACCACACGTTCGTCCGTCAAGATGCTCCCATCCTTATCCCGGCACATTTCGGCTCGCGGCACGAAGCCTTTGCGGAATGCGTTAAGCTTCTGATAGAACTTGCGTGTTTCTTGAGAACGGCACAGCTGTTCCATCTCCTCGCACTCCGCTTCTTTCAGGCGGCGTTTCTTCTCATGAAAAAGGCGGGTCTGCTGTCTCCGCTTCCGTTTATAACGTTCCACGTTCTGCAGGGTACCTTGCTACAGCGCGACCGCCCACGCTGCGTCCTTCTCCTCCTGAATCTGTCTGCACTCTTCCAATCGTTCTGTCGACTTCGTTAGCGCCACGATATGTCCTGATGTCGATAATGTTGGAGAAATGCCGTCCCTCAATCAGAACGTGGTCGATTTGTGATTCTGTCTGTAGTAGTGATCTCCAGGTGTACCGATACGGGGGGCTGTGTTGGAAGTAGGTGCTGCGAATGGCCATATTCTTGGAGGCGGCGAAATTAATTAGTCGTAGGCCGTTTTCGTTCGTCAGCCGGTGAGCGCTGAACTTTCCAATAGTCGGTCTAAACTCCTCCTCTTGGCCAACCTGAGCGTTCAAGTCTCCTATGACGATTTTGACGTCGTGGCTTGGGCAGCTGTCGTACTCACGTTCCAGCTGCGCGTAGAATGCGTCCTTATCATCATCAGTGCTTCCGGAGTGTGGGCTATGGATGTTGATTATGCTGAAGTTGAAGAACCGGTCTTTGATCCTCAACCTGCACATTCTTTCATTGATCGCCCACCACCCGATCACGTGCCTTTGCATATCGCCCATCACTATGAAAGCTGTTCCCAGCTCGGGTGTGTTGCCGCAGCTCTGGTAGATGGTATGATTACCTCTAAACGTTCGCACCATTGATCCCTTCCAACAAACCTCATGCAGCGCTACGATGCCGAATCCACGGTCCTTGAGCACATCGGCGAATATGCGTGTGCTGGCCCGATGCAGTTGATAGATTTGCAGTTCCATGGATCGAGTTCCCAATCGCTAGTCTCTTTTCGTTGCAGTGGTCTTCGCCGATGGTTCCGGTCCGTACTCTCTTGTTGAATGTTCGTTGCTTATGTTTTTTTAAAGGCTGGCTGGCAGGGCCTGACATTTCCCCTAAATTTCCAGAGGACCATTCCTTCTTATTCCCGGTAGACCATGGTCCACAGTTTCTCTTAGGAGGGACTCTGGCACTGGCTGGCACTTGGACGATGATCAGCCGCCCATAACATGGAGAACAGACGCTGTTGTGAGCCGATCCTTCCCTGTCAGCATACGACCATAGTTCCCACCGGAGTTGGTTACCCGATCTTGCCTAAGGTTGCTCATATCAAGGCCAGCACCACGTGGAGGTAGGGATAGGAGTTGCCGGGTAAGAGGCTCAGGACCGCGAGATGGGGTCTATTTTATTCCTGTAGGTACGCGAAGTGCCAATGGTACGCTTTACCCAGCATTTGACGTGCCGTTTTTTGAACTTACTTTTAAGTTATTTTTTCTCTACTCTTTCATCCACTCTTTCTTCTGTTGTCAATAACAAAAGAGCGAAACAATCCAACGACGCCAGTTCAATACGGGAAGCCAATTTTGAGTTTTCATTACCTGAGGTCGAAATTGAGTAAAATAAACCTCCATTTGGGTAAATGAATTTTCCGTTGGGTACTTTTTTAACATGAAAGTAAAGGCAAACTAATTGGACCCCAGTTACTCAATTTTGGCTTTCCGTACGGATGTTCGAGGTTAGGTGAATTGAACTCACTATTGGGTAGTTCCTGTGGGAGGAATTGAAATTGACGAAAAATTGAATCACACCGTAGGGACTCACTAAAGTGTTTTTGTGGAAATATCAACCACTGATGAAAACGTTAACAGTCCATTTCCAAGCCTGCACAGTGGTGGAAAGCTTGAGCTTGATTGACTGCTCGTAGTTGCTACTCCATTATGACCAGATCAGCTGTTCTTGCATTAGGAACCAACAGATGTTCGCTTGGGACTAGCACACATCTTCAATGTACAAGTACTGGTGATCTCATTTGTTAGGTCATACTGGCGCCTGCCACGTCAGAATGCAAGTCAATGTTGGGAAGGGGGAGGAAATGATGATGCAATCACTCGCCCACTGCAAGCCGAATATACCTCTGCACTTGCCACGAGTTCATGCGGAATTTGTTGGAATTTCTGGGTTAGGTTGGAGAGGCAGATGTCCGTCTTGGTTAACGAGCTGCCAATGTGATAGATAGGAGAAGGTAACTGATGGAATTTCTAGTTGAATGTAGGAAACGAGCTCTATAGATCATTTCCAACCAATTCTAGCAGATTACTGCTAGAATACTCAAGTTGAAGGTATAGGAATAGTAATGGAAACGGTATGGAAGTCCATTTCCAGTTCTAGCGATTGCTAGAACATGAGAAATAAAGAGAAAGATACAAAGTAGGAGAATGGAACGGACCTGGGATTGAACCCACGACCTCCTGCGTATGAGGAAGAAGCAGTAGCCATATGACTACCAAGCCCGCTTCCTGCACAGTGGCGGAAAGCTGGACAAAACCTCATTTTTTTCGTGATTTTCGTGAAGCCTATATTTTTTTTAATTTAACATATTTATTGAATGAGCTAGTTCCAAAATGTTTGATTGTAGCTTGTAAATTGATTTTTTGGTGTCTTGTTGAAGTTCATTCCGTAAAGTGTCTACCGACCAAATATGGAAAAATGAAATTTGGCTAAACTTTTTTGGGAAAGATTCGAAAAGATCTGGTACACAAAAAGCTGGATTGTAGCAACTACCGCGCAATCACATTGCTATACGCCACCTACAAGGAACTCTCCCAAATTTTGTGCCACCGACTAACACTAATTGCAAGAGAGTTCGTTGGGCAGTACTAGGCGGGATTTATGGGTGAACGCTCTACCACAGACCAGGTGTTCGTCATACGTCAGGTATTGCAGAAATGCCGCGAATACAACGTGCCCACACATCATCTATTTATCGACTTACGGCAAGGTGATGGTATTTCGTGTCTGCTATTCAACATCGCTTTGGAAGGGATAATACGAAGGGCAGGGATCTACACGAATGGTACGATTTTCTCGAAGTCCATCCAGTTATTTGGTTTTGCCGACGACATAGATATTATGGCACGTAACTTTGAGAGGATGGAAGAAGCCTACATCAGACTGAAAAGCGAAGCTGAACGGATTGGACTAGTCATTAACACGTTGAAGAAAATGTACATGATAGGAAGAGGCGCAAGAGACAACGTAAGCCACCCACCACGAGTTGTATTAGTGTTGACGAAATCGAGGTGGTTGAAGAATTCGTGTACATGAACTAACTGGTGATTTTCGATAACGGTTACCAGCAGAGAAATTCGGAGACGCATCATGTTAGGAAATCGTAAGTACTTTGGACTCCGATCGAATAGAGTTCGGCGCCATAGTAAACTGACTATCTACAAAACGCTTTTTAGACCGGTAGTTCTTTACGGACATGAGACCTGGACGATGCTCATTCAGCCTAAATTGTTTGTTGGGCATAGCCCCGACTAGCACAGTAAGGGTTCAATACTGTGAAGAGGCTCCGTAAGGGGTTAGGTTCTTGTAAGACTCCCCTCAATCATTCATTAATGGGCGCGGTAAGTGTAAAGCTTCAGCACACTGATAATTAGATGACCCTTAATTGTGGACTTCTACCAGTACTGGGTTAGGCAATCCATAGCGTTGTTCTTAGTCAAATAACCAGCTGCCGATACCATGCAACTATTTTGTATTTTCGTGGATAGAAACATTGACTTTTCGTCAACTCTCAATGTGGCCGAACAGCGCCATTAATTCAGTTTGACATATGAATTCTTTTCTCACATTTGTATTGCCCTTGAACGTATACGGAGAAAGTTCAATGTAACGGGTTTGTGGTAAACGGTTGTACGCAATGACGATCAAACTTTAACTATTATCCAATTATCCAACAAAACTGAATGTCAATAGAAGCAACTACTGAACAGTAGACAGATACAATATCCTGCATTATACCAACCTGATGTAGTTTACTTACAGAGTTCGGCGCAAAATGATTTAGTTTGGGCTTGAAGTAACAGTTTTCCAAGCAGCACAACTTGTTTCACTACGGAGCATTTCACTGCGTTGCAACTATTCGGAAAGAAACAATCTTTGTGTATTTGCCATCAAATATAACTCTCTTGCAATCTAAAAAGCGCAAGAGGTGGAGCCTACGGAAACATCCTTCGATTGCAGTAAAATTGCAATAATGTTGCAAAATACTACAGCGGAAAAAAATAAAATAAAAATATAAAACTGGATTCGATTTATGGATCTTGTGATTGATAGTCTTTCACTCTACCACAGCACCATTCAACAATTCGAAGGAACTGCATGTTGACTCACCATAAAAACCATACGATTATGAAGTTTTGTACTCGGGTTTTCTGTAACTTGATTGCATCATCACCGGAAAAAATGTGAGTTGTCAAAACGTTGAACGATGCTAAATTAAACATGAAGACACACTCAATGTATCTACAACTTAATTAAAACAAACAAATAAATTTTGAAAGACGCATTGAAGTTACATGGTAAACAATATGCAACTTGGTGATTTTGTTTCGTGTTTGCAACCTAAAGTGCAGTATTCTTTGGTTGTTTGTTTACAAATGTCAAACACGTACTGCATTGCAACGTTAATGAAACATTGATCACAACTCGAACGTTTTTGACATCTTGATGCAACTTTTTCGTGCTTTGATGTTTTGCCTTTAATGAAACTGAATAGAAACAAGGTGCTTTTTGGGAGATGTTGCGTATGCTACTTGGGAGCCTTTCTCGTGTAGATGGTGTAAGTTTACCTAGAAAATAAAATTTTGGTAGAAACGTCACAGGTGAATCTAAATTATTTTATTTATTTAGCTTTACATCTAAACAGTTAACACTGAATCAACAATTTACCGCCACAATAGACGATTCGAGGCCACATCTCTCCATCCTCGGTCGCGCTTCACGCTCGATAAAAAGGTTTATAATTGGTCCGCCCACCTAGATTACTGCGCTTTCCACATTATTGTTTATAGCGTAATTGCAAGCGAACACGATCTTTGCATGGTTGCTGACTGGCATTATTCTAACATGCCCTGCCCATCGTACCCTTCCAGCTTTAGCTATCTTCTGGATACTGGGTTCTCCGTAGCTCGTGGTTCATCATTCTCCGCCACACACTGCCAAAGATGGTTCTAAGCACGTGTCTCTCGAATACCCCTAGTCCTTGCAAGTCCTCCTCGAGAATGGTACAAGTCACATGACCGTAAGGGACTACCGTTCTATGCGTGATACATTTAGCGCGGGTGTAAATCTTTTTGAACGCAGTTTCTTCCGGAGCCCTTGGTGAAAATCGTACCCCAGCAGTGATACCCGGCTTTCCGCATGACACCTTCTTGCGTAAAATTGAACAACAGGCATGAGAGTTCATCACCTTGGTGTAGTCCTGGCGGGATTCAAACGTCTGGAGTGTTCGCTCGAAATCTTGACATAGTTTCGTACACCTTCCACCGTTGCTTTTATCAGTTATGCAAGCTTCCCGGGAAAGCTGTTCTCGTTCATAATTTTCTATAGTTCTGCCTGGACCATTCTGACGTATGCCACCCTGAAATCGATAAACAACACCATCTGTTACACATTCCAAATTCGTTTTCTTCCGATCCGAGCTTAACGCAAAAGATAAATCAGATAACATGATTTTAAAATATTCTCATTTATGTAATTTTTCTTAATCTTCCAAATTATCAAAATAAAACCCAGATTAATCCACCTAGCGGTGATGAAGCCTTTCTGTGTGTTTTTTCTGTTATAAAAATAGTATTTTGGCCATAACTTCTGAGCCCATAGTCCGATATGGCATATTTTCAATAGGAAACCATGGGACAGGACTGTGCGTTGAATGCAACCTGTTGCGAGTTAAGGATAAGTTCCTAAAAATGGGTTTAATTTTTTTTGCGGGTTTTGCGCGCACACACACAGACATCACCTCAATTCGTCGAACTGAGTTGATCGGTATATAACACTATGGGTCTTCGGGTCTTCCATCAAATGTTTGTTTTTGGAGCGAACATACAGCCTTTACGTATACTTTGTATACGAGAAAGGCAAAAACATAACATTGAAAGTCAAACTGATACACAGCATTTCCTAGGGCATCAATTAGACATGTCATTTATGTTGCTTTGCTTTTACTTATATCGGATTTTAACAAAGTCATTTCAGCAGCACGTGTCATTCACTTCAAAAGGGTTCCTTGTCTAGTTTGAACTCGTTTTATAATTGTCGATTTTTCTTACAGATGCTGGGAGTTTTGCAGGTGTGCAACATCGCTATTGGACAATAAAATTCTGATTCGCCCATCATTTCTAATTCATTCATGCATCAGTTCGCTTTCGTTCTTCGACGGAAAATGTCCTCAATCATCCGATACTCCTTGAACCGTGGCAGTGCTTGGTGGTCATCAACGATCACCCGAATTAGGCACTTTTGGTCCGATGAAGGACCTGCTGGCGATTGTTTCTGGTGGTTGGATGTGATGATGCTTCAAGCAGGTATATTTATTTAATACTGTATTTCAATAATCATTCTGATCTCACAAATTTCATCGGAACAGGTGTGCGAAGCTTGTTGACGGCCAACTGGGCCCATGAGCGTAAAATTCGTGTGTTTTGCCTAAGTTTGTTCGCCTACCACGTCACCGTATTCTATCTGCAACTGGTTGATGCGTTAGCAAACAAAACCGACTCGTCCAACTTTATTTTGGCACTGGTAAAAGCTGCCTGTCTGAGTGTTTCATTCGCCAAGGTGGTAGCCATAGCACTTCTGGAAAAATCGATTGGAACTTTGCGTCGTTTCATCACCAGCGACCGCGTCAACTCCGGAAGCCTTGATTACGATGAGCTCGAGCAGAAGAAGTTCAACAGAGCCACTCGGAGAGCCATGCTAGCTGTGTACGGATGGATAGTCGGAGATACAATGCTGTTATCGTCCCAGAGCCCTTCTGTGGATGAATTGCTGACATTGCCCTCACATTTGGCCCAAACAGGGAAATATCCGTCCATGTTCTTCAAGCAACTGTTCAACTGTACCTTAGCTGCTTCTATTATTCCGGTAATCTGCGGCGGCGTGGCGTGCTTCGGAGTTATTCTCATGGGAATGCGAACAAAGCTTAAACTCTTAGTTCATCGTTTCGAAGGAATTAAACAAGTACCTGGGTCGAACGTCGAGCAAGACTTCGAACGCGTGAACAGTCAAATTCGGAAGTCCTTGCTAATGCATGTGGAATATATGAGGTTAGCTTGGAGACCTTCCTCTAAAATTTCATCTGTTCTATTGATATTTTCAGCCATTTGCAAATTCTTAAAGGAATGATTGGAAAAATATTTCTTATGGTGCATTACTTTTCGGTTTTCGCAATAGGAGCTATGATTTACTTCGTTCGCCAAATTGGATTAAATACACTGACAGCCACAACCGGTGCGGCTGCGTTTTTCTTTTTGTTGGAGTATTATTTGTTGTGCCATCTGGCGGATTCGCTTCAGGACGAGGTAAGATAAACTCGCAAAATTGCGTTAAATTAATTTCATTGGAGGTACCAATCGAATTTTGCATTTTACAGGCTGAAACTATTGCATATCATATTTTTGAGATTGGTGCTCGAATGCCTTATCACCCAATTTATCACCCGGAATACGTCCAATTGCGAACCACTCTTATGATTGTTTTGATAATCACACGTCAGCGATTTACCTTGAATTGCATGGGATTGTTTGTCATTAATACCCCTACCTTCGGCGCTCTGATTAATGTTGCATATTCGGTCGTGAACTTCCTGGTTAATATGGATTAAGACAGACAGATGTATCACGTATCGGAAGTCTAAAACAAAGTTGCATTACTCATAGTAGAATTGTATAAACTTTAACCAAACAAATATGCCGAATTGTTTTAAGTAGCCCAACTTGAGCAGCATTCACTATACCCTCCTATAAAATAAACCTATTGTTTTGTATATCACAAATATGTTAGTATCAATATGTATAGAAAATCAATTCAACAAAAAGTCATGCGCCTGAATTTATGTATGAGTTTCCGGAGTTATTTATAATGAGATTTCTGGGGAAGTTCTTGAACAAATGACTGGAAGAGTTCGTGAAGGAATTCCCGGAGGAATACTTGAAACAATTCGTAAGGAAAATTCGGGGAAATTTTTTAAAGAACTCACCGATAATTTGCAGGAGGAACATATCAGAAAAAAATCCTGAAAGAACTTCTCAAGGAACTCCCAAAAGGAATTCCTGACGGAACTTAAAAAAACATCATAGAGAATTTTAGGTGGAATTGGTAGAGGAACTTCCGGTGGAATCCAGGAGGAACTTCAGGAGTAACTCCTGGACGAATTTCCGAAAAAAATCCTTGACGAACTTCCGGAAGAATTCCTGAACGAACTCTCGAAGGAGTTCCTGGAGGAACTCCCGCAGAAATTCCCAGAGGAACTTCCTGAGGAATTCCAGAAGGAACAACCGGAGGATTTCCAGAAGGAACTTCCGGAGGATTTCCCGGAGGAACTTCCGGAGGATTTCCCGAAGGAACTTCCGGAGGATTTCCCGGAGGAACTTCCGGAGGATTTCCCGGAGGAACTTCCGGAGGAATTCCCGGAGGAACTTCCGGAGGAACTACCGAAGGAATTCCCAGAGGAATTTCTGGAGGAACTTCCGGAGGAATTTCTGGAGAAAATTCCGGAGGAATTTCTGGAGGAATTTCCGGAGGACTTTCTGGAGGAACTTCCGGAGGAATTTCTGGAGGAACTCCCGGAAGAATTTCCTGGAGGAACTTAAAAAACATCATAGAGAATTTTTGGTGGAATTGGTAGAGGAACTTCCGGTGGAATCCTGGAGGAACTTCTAGTAGAATTCCTGGAGGAACTTCAGAAGGAGTTCCTGGACGAATTTCCGAAGGAATTCCTGGACGAACTTCCGGAGGAATTCCTGAACGAACTCCCGAAGGAGTTCCTGGACGAACTCCCGCAGGAATTTCCGGAGGAACTTCCGGAGGATTTCCCGGAAGAACTACCGGAGGAATCCCCGGAGGAACTACCGAAGGAATTCTCGGAGGAATTTCTGGAGGAACTTCCTGGAGGAATTTCTGCAGGAATTTCCGGAGGAACTTCCGGAGAAATTTCTGGAGAAAATTTGGAGGAATTTTTGGAGGAATTTCCGGAGGACTTTCTGGAGGAACTTCCGGAGGAATTTCTGGAGGAACTTCCGGAGGAATTTCTGGAGGAACTTCCGGAGGAATTTCTGGAGGAACTTCCGGAGGAATTTCTGGAGGAACTCCTGGGGGAATTTCTGGAGAAACTTCGGGAGGAATTCCTGGAGAACTTCCGGAGGAACTTCCAAAGAAACTCCCAAAAGAAATTCCTGGAGGAACTTAAAAAACATCATAGAGAATTTTTGGTGGAACTTCCGGAGAAATTTCTGGAGAAAATTCGGAGGAATTTTTGGAGGAATTTCCGGAGGACTTTCTGGAGGAACTTCCGGAGGAATTTCTGGAAGAACTTCCGGAGGATTTCCCGGAGGAACTTCCGGAGGAATTTCTGGAAGAACTTCCGGAGGATTTCCCGGAGGAACTTCCGGAGGATATTCCGGAGGAATTCCCGGAGGAACTACCGTAGGAATTCCCGGAGAAACTACCGGAGGAATCCCGGTAGAACTTCCGGAGGAATTTCTGGAGGATCTTCCGGAAGAATTTCTGGAGGAATTTCCGGAGGACTTTCTGTAAGAACTTCCGAAAGAATTCATGGACGAACTTCCGCAGAAATTCCCGGAGGAATTCTCAGAGGAACTTCCGAAAGAACTCTTGGAGGAGCTAGCGGAGGAAATCCTGGACGATTTTCCGGAGGAATTCTTGGAGGAACTTCCTGAAAAATTCCCGGAGGAACTTTCTACAAAATTCCCGGAAGAACTTCCTGAGGAATGACCAGAGGGACTTACTGAAAAATTCCTGGAGGAGCTACCTGATAAATGCACGAAGGACCTTCCGGAATTTCCGGAGGAACATCAAAAGGAACTCTTGGATGAACTTCCGAAGGACTTCCTGGACAAATTCCCGAAGGAATTCCTGAACGAACTTCCGAAGGAATTCCTGGACGAACTCCTGAAGGAGATCCTGGACGAACTTCCGGAGGAAGTCCTGAACGAACTTCCGGAGGAATTTCTGGAAGAAATTCCTGAGGAATCCTTGGAAGAACTTCCGGAAGAATTCCGGGAGGAACTTCCGGAGGAACTTCCGAGAAAATTCCTGGAAGAACTTCCGGAGGAATTCTTGGAGGAATTTCCGGAGGAACTTCCGGAGGAATTCCTGGAGGAACTTCCGGAGGAATTCCTGGAGGAACTTCCGGAGGAATTCCTGGAGGAACTTCCGGAGGAATTCCTGGAGGAACTTCCGGAGGAATTCCTGGAGGAACTTCCGGACGAATTCCTGGAGGAACTTCCGGAAGAATTCCTGGAGGAACTTCCGGAGGAATTCCTGGAGGAACTTCCGGAGGAATTCCTGGAGGAACTTCCGGAGGAATTCCTGGAGGAACTTCCGGAGGAATTCCTGGAGGAACTTCCGGAGGAATTCCTGGAGGAACTTCCGGAGGAATTCCTGGAGGAACTTCCGGAGGAATTCCTGGAGGAACTTTCGGAGGAATTCCTGGAGGATCTCCGGAGGAATTCCTGGAGGAATTCCTGGAGGAACTTTCCGGAGGAATTCCTGGAGGAACTTCCGGAGGAATTCTGGAGGAACTTCCGGAGGAATTCCTGGAGGAACTTCCGGAGGAATTCCTGGAGGAACTTCCGGAGGAATTCCTGGAGGAACTTCGGAGGAATTCCTGGAGGAACTTCCGGAGGAATTCCTGGAGGAACTTCCGGAGGAATTCCTGGAGGAACTTCCGGAGGAATTCCTGGAGGAACTTCCGGAGGAATTCCTGGAGGAACTTCCGGAGGAATTCCTGGAGGAACTTCCGGAGGAATTCCTGGAGGAACTTCCGGAGGAATTCCTGGAGGAACTTCGGAGGAATTCCTGGAGGAACTTCCGGAGGAATTCCTGGAGGAACTTCGGAGGAATTCCTGGAGGAACTTCCGGAGGAATTCCTGGAGGAACTTCCGAGGAATTCCTGGAGGAACTTCCGGAGGAATTCCTGGAGGAACTTCCGGAGGAATTCCTGGAGGAACTTCGGAGGAATTCCTGGAGGAACTTCGGAGGAATTCCTGGAGGAACTTCCGGAGGAATTCCTGGAGGAACTTCCGGAGGAATTCCTGGAGGAACTTCCGGAGGAATTCCTGGAGGAACTTCCGGAGGAATTCCTGGAGGAACTTCCGGAGGAATTCCTGGAGGAACTTCCGGAGGAATTCCTGGAGGAACTTCCGGAGGAATTCCTGGAGGAACTTCCGGAGGAATTCCTGGAGGAACTTCCGGAGGAATTCCTGGAGGAACTTCCGGAGGAATTCCTTGAGAAACTTCCGGAGGAATTCCTGGAGGAACTTCCGGAGGAATTCCTGGAGGAACTTCCGGAGGAACTTCCGGAGGAATTCCTGGAGGAACTTCCGGAGGAATTCCCGGAGGAACTTCCGGAGGAATTCCTGGAGGAACTTCCTGGAGGAACTTCCGGAGGAATTCCTGGAGGAACTTCCGGAGGAATTCCTGGAGGAACTTCCGGAGGAATTCCTGAAGGAACTTCCGGAGGAATTCCTGGAGGAACTTCCGGAGGAATTCCTGGAGGAACTTCCGGAAGAATTCCTGGAGGAACTTCCGGAGGAATTCCTGGAGGAACTTCCATTGATTCATTGTGAGTGGTTTTCAGTACATAGAAAGAATCTTTTTACGTTGACAGCTGTCATACAAAGGTTGTTCATTATTTAATTCATCCTGAATTGCAGAATGGCTTCTCTTATCTGGCTCTGAATTGGAAATAATGGAGTGAACAACCTAGAATGGTAACACCGCAGATCCGGTTTGCTGTAAATAATCAGCCGTCGTCAGCAACTGATAAGATTTCGAAACTTATCCAACAATGATGGCCGTCGGCGGTGGTTGCTGCTGAAATCTCGACTTCAGTGGGAACAGTACTAAAGTAGTATTTTCTCGTATACTAATAGTGAATGATGCACGTAATCGATCCTTTTTCAGGATTATCATTTAATGAAGAAAAAGGTTTAGTTTGCCGTATTGAAAATTGTCTGACAAATGAAATTTTCTCTCGAAATTCTTACTTTCGTTTTGCTGCTGTAAGTGGCTGGAGAGAAGCATTGAGAGGAACTTTTGCCAGTGAAGGCCGTTGACGGGTAGTTGATGCAGAAAATTATTCATAAAGATGGCGTCTGTATCAAATAAGCGGTAATTCATTAAGTAGCTGTCGTCGGCAGAATTGTGCAAATGCAATTTTCTCTCTCATTTTTCACTCGTTGCCGATAAACCTGCTTTACTAAATTTTCAAACAAATTTTTCTGTTGAGCGCTGACGATGCTGATGATGACCACACGATGATTTCCAGCAAACGCGCGCGGAACAGTAGCTTTCTGAATTGACTTGAGACGATGTTCAATCAAAGTTAATTGCCTATATTCCGAGGATTAAACCACCCGAGTTGGACATTAATTTACAATGTTCTGAAAACTCATATGGAAGATAATGATTTGAAAAATGTATTGGAGGTAACCACTTTCGGTTCGAGTCCCATCGAACATCTGTGGTCGGCGGTGGTTGAAGAAACTCCACAATTCTGGCCTTGATATTCTTTTTTACCTTCGATTGCTTCGCAAGTTTAACACAGGCAGACCCGTGCTATGGCCAGTCAGATCAGATCGTTGGTGAGCGTAACGATTGAGAGCCATTGACAATTCTGTATAAGAACCTACCAAAACCTGTATAAAAACTGGGCAAATTGTTAGATTCTTATACAAAAAATGTAAGCTTACAAACAAATATTGGCAGAACAAAGTTGCAAAATTGTAAGGTCTCATACAATATTTATGTAAGAATCTAGCATTTTCGCTTATGCCCAGTTCTTATACAAGTTTTGCTAGGTTCTCATACAGAATGATTTGAAAATCTAAAAATCACCGGTTGGGTGTAACCATTTTGAAATGATTAATTCCCGTAACGAATCATTAAACCAGTCGTATTGGGATCAAAATATATTTAAAAAAAATGTTTCTGATTATTTTGGTTGCGTATCTTTTGCATTATGTATGAAGCTATCAAGTAAATAGTATGATGAGCAGTAATAGAAAAAGAAATAGATTTTCCCACCCCTATTAATTATGCCCTCTGAAAATTGATAGGAATATGTTTCCACTGTAATTTAGCCTTTTGATTCCAAGTTTCACATTAGGTATCAAATATTTAAATTTAATATTAACTTACGTTAATATTGTCTGAGCTGTTACTTTGTCTGAGAAAGCATCCTACCGGTAATAGAGAGAACGCCGTCAAAGCCTTCATTTACTCTATGCATTTACAATTCAGATAATGATAATCTTTGTTTCGCACATATCACACTTTTGTTTGAATGTACGTTTCTTTCTGTGATACATTTTTCACCTCGCTGCTCTAAAAGCAATCACAGTCGATTCTCCTACAAAAGGCCTAAAAATGGCGTGCTTAAGACATCCCTGTTGCAGTATTTTTATCACATTATGCTTTTGGAATGTTTTTGATTGAGCCTCAGAATACATCGTTATAACATCCAATCCCCTCATAAAATCCCTTAAAATCAAACAGGCATTGAGATTACCAAAACACGGTTCTATTTGCAATTTATTGACCGTTCAGTAGGAAATTCGACTGTTTAATTGTTGGTCATTGTCGAAACAATATCCTGGTGTTTGATCCCTTAATATCCGAATGTGAGAGCTATTGCAGGTGCCAATTCGGGACTGATTAAGTTTAGAGGTTTAGACAAAAGTCCAATTCTGGATCCCACATTGGGATCAGATTCCTTCTGAGCAGGTTCTCTGAGTTTCGGCGCAAAATGTTCGCAAAAATCGAATACGCTTGGAATCGTGGTTTTGCGTGGTACTCATCAAAGATAGGAAGCGTCAAATATTTTCTGTCTAACGAAGGACCAGCTGGAAATTGCTTCTGGCTGCTGGATCAGATTTTGCTGCTTGGTGGTATGAAATGTTTTCTCGTATTCTATTATAAAAATATGATTTTGTTCTAACCTCCTAACCTCCGTAACAGGAATTCGAAGTGCAAGCAGACCGGATAGGTCTCGCACAATGATCCACATGATTTGTCAGTGCTTGTTCGCCTATCATGCAATCATATTTCTCCTTCAATTATGCGATGCCATATCCGAGCAAAGGGATGCTGCGATAGTGATTTTTGAGATCGTAAAACTTGTAGGCATTTGCGTATCATGGCTTAAAATGTTTACCATCACGGTTAACATGAAAACCATCGTTTCGCTGCGTGACTTCGTCACCAGCAAACGCATCAACTCCGGGGATGAGGAATTCGACCAAATCGAGCAAAGGATGTTCAATAACTATGCACGGAGAGCAATGCAGCTCGTCTTTGCTTGGATACTCGGGAACACAATCGTAATATCGACTCCGAACCGTACTATGGAGGAAATGTTCAGATTACCACGGATAGTGTCCGAGGCTGGCAAACCGGCATCTAGTATTATGCGATACCTTTTCTTTTGGTTTCTAGCTCTGACCATTAATCCTAGAATGTGCGGCAGCGTGGTTTGCTTGGGAGTTATACTCATGGGGATGAGAACAAAACTCAAAATTTTGGCACATCGCTTTGAACTTGTTCTGCTGAAGTCTAAATCTAACGTGGGACTTAGTTTTCAGGATGTGAAATTTCAAGCACATGTAGCTCTGCGTCAGCACTTGGAACTATGGAGGTAAGCATGTTTTTTTTTCATTTTTAACGAATAATGTTGATGCCTAATCATATTTTCAGCCAATTTCGAGACTTGAAAGTAATTTTGAGCAAAATATTCTTATTGGTACATGTTTTGTCGGAGTTTGCGATTGGGGCATTGATTTATGTGCTTAAGCAGATAGAGCTAAATACTATATCGATTCCGGTTGGTACATCTGTATTTTTCTTTTTGTCGGAATACTTTTTGTTGTGCTATTTGGTTGACGCCCTGCAAGCTGAAGTAAGTAAAGAAGCGTGAATACCGATTCTTTGTTTCTAGTTTTAGTATAACTTTCAGGCGGAATCCATTGAGAATCACATTTTCGAGATTTGTGCTCAAATTCCATACCAGCGGGAATTCCGTTCGGAGTATTTGCAATTGCGCACCAGTTTGAGTATTACCTTGATGGCCAATCGCCAGGGAGTATCTGTAGATTGCTTGAAGACGCTGGACATCACAACGCCAACATTCGTCTCTCTGATTAAGGCAACATACTCAGTAGTAAATTTTCTGATCAACTTTGGTTAAACGGAACAAGGATTAACGGAATACAAAAAAATATGTGGGGTGGGATTTTTGTTTTAAAACCTTATGGAGCACATGCTTTAGACACTGTTTTATACAAATTGATCTTAAACCAGCAGGAAAAAATCACTATCAATCGAATAAGTGCAACAAATTGAATGAACAAGAAAATTCGTTTTTTGATGTGACGTTGATGTTTTGATCAATATTTTAAATAGTCATGATCGTGTGGCACCAAACATTACATATTTAGTATCATAAGAAACCAATATTTAGTTGTGTGTTGCACTAGTTGCGCATTACTTTGCTTTAGAATCTCATTAATAAAAAAAATTAAGCCAACTGGAAAACAACAAATCCTTCGAATATCTTAGGGGGAATTTATCAAAATTACCACAGAAGAGTCTTTGGTTAAATAATTTAAGTTCGTCCAGGATTTACTCCGGAAGTTCGTCCAGGAATTCCTTCGGGAGTTCGTCCAGGAATTCCTCCGAAAGTTCGTCTAGGAATTCTTTCGAAAATTCGTCCAGTATTTTCTTCGGAACTTCGTCCCGGAATTCTTGCAGGAGTTCGTCCTCCGGAAGTTCCTCCAGGAATTCCTCCGGAAGTTCCTCCAGGAATTCCTCCGGAAGTTCCTCCAGGAATTCCTCCGGAAGTTCCTTCAGGAATTCCTCCGGAAGTTTCTCCGGGAATTCCTCCGGAAGTTCCTCCAGGAATTCCTCCGGAAGTTCCTCCAGGAATTCCTCCGGAAGTTCCTCCGGGAATTCCTCCGGAAGTTCCTCCGGGAATTCCTCCGGAAGTTCCTCCGGGAATTCCTAAGGAAGTTCCTCCGGGAATTCCTCCGGAAGTTCCTCCGGGAATTCCTCCGGAAGTTCCTCCGGGAATTCCTCCGGAAGTTCCTCCGGGAATTCCTCCGGAAGTTCCTCCGGGAATTCCTCCGGAAGTTCCTCCGGGAATTCCTCCGGAAGTTCCCGGGGGAATTCCTCCGGGAGTTCCTGCCGCTATCCCTCCGGACGTTCCCCGGCGACTTCCTGCGAAAGTTCCTCCGGGAATTCCTCCGGAAGTTCCTCCGAATTCCTCGGAAGTTCCTCCGGGAATTCCTCCGGAAGTTCCTCCGAATTCCTCCGGAAGTTCCTCCGAATTCCTCCGGAAGTTCCTCCGGGAATTCCTCCGGAAGTTCCTCGAATTCCTCCGGAAGTTCCTCCGGGAATTCCTCGGAAGTTCCTCCGGGAATTCCTCCGGAAGTTCCTCCGGAATTCCTCCGGAAGTTCCTCCGGGAATTCCTCCGGAAGTTCCTCCGGGAATTCCTCCGGAAGTTCCTCCAGGAATTCCTCCGGAAGTTCCTCCGGGAATTCCTCCGGAAGTTCCTCCGGGAATTCCTCCGGAAGTTCCTCCGGGAATTCCTCGGAAGTTCCTCCGGAATTCCTCCGGAAGTTCCTCCGCGAATTCCTCCGGAAGTTCCTCCGGGAATTCCTCCGGAAGTTCCTCCGGGAATTCCTCCGGAAGTTCCTCCGGGAATTCCTCCGGAAGTTCCTCCGGGAATTCCTCCGGAAGTTCCTCCGGGAATTCCTCCGGAAGTTCCTCCGGAAATTCCTCCGGAAGTTCATCCACGAATTCCTCCGGAAGTTCCTCTAGGAATTCCTCCGGAAGTTCCTCCGGGAATTCCTCCAGAAGTTCCTCCGGGAATTCCTCCGGAAGTTCCTCCAGGAATTCCTCTGGAAGTTCCTCTTTGTATTCCTCCGGAAGTTTCTCTATGATTTCCTCCGTATGTGCCGCCGGGAATTCCTTCGGAAGTTCCTCCGGGAATTCCTCCGGAAGTTCCTCCGGGAATTCCTCCGGAAGTTCCTCCAGGAATTCCTCCGGAAGTTCCTCCGGAATTCCTCCAGAAGTTCCTCCGAATTCCTCTGTAAGTTTCTCCAGTAATTCCTCCGGAAGTTCCTCCAGTAATTCCTCCGGAAGTTCCTCCAAGAGTTCCTCCGGAAGTTCCTCCAAGAGTTCCTCCGGAAGTTCCTCCAAAAGTTCCTCCGGAAGTTCCTCCAGGAATTCCTCCGGAAGTTCCTCGGGAAGTTCCTCGGAAAGTGCTTCCGATAGTTCCTCGGGAAGTTTCTCCAAGAATTTCTACGGAGGTTCCTCCAGGAATTCCTCCGGGAATTCCTCCGGGAAGTTCTTCCATCTTCCATTCCTGCGGAAGTTCCTCTAGGAATTCCTCCAGAAGTTCCTCCGGAATTCCTCCGGAAGTTCCTCCGGGAATTCCTCCGGAAGTTCCTCGAATTCCTCCGGAAGTTCCTCGGGAATTCCTCCGGAAGTTCCTCCGAATTCCTCCGGAAGTTCCTCCGGGAATTCCTCCGGAAGTTCCTCCGGGAATTCCTCCGGAAGTTCCTCCAGGAATTCCTCCGGAAGTTCCTCCGGGAATTCCTCCGGAAGTTCCTCCGGGAATTCTTCCGGAAGTTCCTCCGGGAATTCTTCCGGAATTCCTCCGGAAGTTCCTCCGGGAATTCCTCCGGAAGTTCCTCCGGGAATTCCTCCGGAAGTTCCTCCGGGAATTCCTCCGGAAGTTCCTCCGAGAATTCCTCCGGAAGTTCCTCCAGGAATTCCTCCGGAAGTTCCTCCGGGAATTCCTCCGGAAGTTCCTCCGGGAATTCCTCCGGAAGTTCCTCCGGGAATTCCTCCGGAAGTTCCTCCGGGAATTCCTCCGGAAGTTCCTCCGGGAATTCCGCCGGAAGTTCCTCCGAGAATTCCTCCGGAAGTTCCTCCAGGAATTCCTCCGGAAGTTCCTCCAGGAATTCCTCCGGAAGTGCCTCCGGGAATTCCTCCGGAAGTTCCTCCGAATTCCTCCGAAGTTCCTCCGGGAATTCCTCCGGAAGTTCCTCCAGGAATTCCTCCGGAAGTTCCTCCGGAATTCCTCCGGAAGTTCCTCCGGGAATTCCTCCGGAAGTTCCTCCGAATTCCTCCGAAGTTCCTCCAGGAATTCCTCCGGAAGTTCCTCAGGAATTCCTCCGGAAGTTCCTCCAGAATTCCTCCGGAAGTTCCTCCAGAATTCCTCCGGAAGTTCCTCCGGGAATTCCTCCGGAAGTTCCTCCGAATTCCTCCGGAAGTTCCTCGGGAATTCCTCCGGAAGTTCCTCCAGGAATTCCTCCGGAAGTTCCTCCGGGAATTCCTCCGGAAGTTCCTCCGGGAATTCCTCCGGAAGTTCCTCCAATTCCTCCGAAGTTCCTCCAGGAATTCCTCCGGAAGTTCCTCCGAATTCCTCCGGAAGTTCCTCCGGGAATTCCTCCGGAAGTTCCTCCAGGAATTCCTCCGGAAGTTCCTCCAAATTCCTACGGAAGTACCTCCGGAATTCCTCCGGAAGTTCCTCAGGAATTCCTCCGGAAGTTCCTCCGAATTCCTCGGAAGTTCCTCCAGGAATTCCTCCGGAAGTTCCTCCAGAATTCCTCCGGAAGTTCCTCCGGGAATTCCTCCGGAAGTTCCTCCAGAATTCCTCCGGAAGTTCCTCCAGGAATTCCTCCGGAAGTTCCTCCAGAATTCCTCCGGAAGTTCCTCCGGAATTCCTCGGAAGTTCCTCCGGCAATTCCTCCGGAAGTTCCTCCGGGAATTCCTCCGGAAGTTCCTCCGAGAATTCCTCCGGAAGTTCCTCCAGGAATTCCTCCGGAAGTTCACCCGGGAATTCCTCCGGAAGTTCACCCGGGAATTCCTCCGGAAGTTCCTCCGGGAATTCCTCCGGAAGTTAAATGTTAATTAAAATGTTTAATAGTTTTGTGTTGAGAATCAATAGTTTTAATACAATTAGCAAATTGGTGGAAAGTTTTGCGAATTGAATGATATATAAATCTTATTATCCATCGAAAGATAAAGGTGCTATACTGCCGTTCTACGCATAATTGTCCCATGTACATAGGAAATCCCAGCAAATATGGGGCATATATGCGTATAACGGCAGTATAAACGTCTGAAATCTTACATGACTTCGTGACGATCCTCAATTTCGAAATTTTCATTTTGCACCCTGCATCCGAGCCTTACCCTTAGACGTAGTTTACGCAAAAAAAATCCATCGGGAAACGGGTGAGATATTTACGTTTAAAATCTATCATATTTTAGTGACGGTATCCGATTTCCGCAATCGCAAAGTCTACACCGCGATAGAAAACGCAGACGTCATTCTACGTCAACATGTATAATGGCTCATCGGGAAAAATGGACATCTCCTCTATTTCTGGGAGTCATAGTCATAGGAATGTAAGATTTTCTTACATCTGTTCAAATCTGTCTAAAAACTGCTAATTTTCAGAGCTGAGTCAGCCTAGGGCTGCAAGTCTCTTTAATAAAGAATAAAAAAAAACTTCTAGATTCTTGAAATATAAATCTTTAATCAATCGACAATAGGCGAGTTGTCGAAGGAAAGGTCACAATCGCGTAAGAACTTAAAACCTTGCAGCAACATTAACAAAATAAAGATATCACGAATGGCCTCGTACAAATCTGTTAGACAAGTGTTGGAAGTAAATATTTGCTAAACCTACAAAATCATAAAATAGTAACAAAGGATTCAAAACTCAAGACGACATAGCTTGAAAACTAGACCAAAATTGCTTCTTACCATCCAATCTCACTCATGAGACACTGCACTGCATTTCCTCACATAATAAGTAGAGGTAGCATGTAAATTTTCCTTACCGCAACGACCTTCGCGTTTACGATCCTCGCCCCAATCATCGCCGCTTTTATTATCCAAACCCATTTTATGAAGGCCATTCTCGGATCGTAAAAATGGAAAATAAGAAACCCAGAGTCAGCCCCCGAGGAAATGGAGGGGGCCATTCGGCATCCAACCACCACCACCATCACCGTCCGGTGTCACCGGAAGCCATAAAACCCCTTTCGCTCGATAAATCCGCAACATTGCTGGCGAACTTCGTTCGAGGTTCGCGGCAAGCCAGCCGCGTGGAACGCAATTGAATGATAACTATCGGGCAATTGAGGCGAAATTTAAGTTGTTTCTTCCTGCCATTTGTCGAACTTTTTAGTTTTCCTCCCATCATCGTAAGCAGCACTCATAATGGTTCTGTTTATGAGGAAGTTTCCCAGTTTCCAATTAAGGAAAGGGATAATAGCATAAGAATGGGAAAAGTTCTTTTTTCCGTGGCGAGTGGAGAAGTATTATATCGCTCAAACGAACATCCGAAGTCGAAGTCAAGTCAATTGAGCAATGTTTCCGCTGGGGGTAATCACTGTTGAGATGCTTCGATGATGAACGAGAGGAATCTGAAGGATATTTATTTGTTCAATGTGCTTCCATTAACTGTTATGGCATTTTGTGTTTTTTGCAACAACGTACTATTTGAGAGATTTTGCAATAATGATGCATTAGTGCTGTATCGCGAAAACTTGTACTTCAACGTACGACGAACTACTACAATGGTTCTATTTAATAACAGAAATTTGGGCAAATTCATCAACACGATGAATCGGTGAACGAAATGCTGTAGGTCTATGACGCAGAAAAACTGATTGCTCACATTAACGTCATTAAAATATCCTCCATGATTAACCTTTAAACATATTATAATTTAATTTCCCTAAAATAAACGTTTTCCACGAAGGTTTCCTCCTGTTGTTCGGGGAAAAACAAAACGACATGTCGTGGTGAACCCCGGGCTTTCCGATAGCAGCCATTCTGCTCCAATCAAAAGTTCGTTTAACTTCACCCGTAGCCGAGAAAATTTATTCAAGCGAACCGATGACCGACGATATTAAAAGCTCGAATCCACCCGTGACGATTCGGCAGCTGAGTATAATCCGCATCAGAATGTAGACATTTTTTGACAATGGAAATCCAAACTTCAATTAGGTAAATGAATAGTTTTGGAAGCAATGAAAGGTTCACAAAAATCACATGGATGATAACTGTGGAAGTTCTAAACATATTTGAAGCAAGGTCACAGGATATTGTGTTTTTAAACGTATTTTTTAAAATATACGCCCGTGTTACCCGTGCTTCTTTCCGCCGTCAATTTATGTAACCACGAGTTGAATAACATGAATGGGCATATACGTTTTTGCCGGAATATCCTTCCTGGTAGCAATAGGTAAGCGGAACCTTTCTCGTTTCCGGCTAATTTGTACCGTCTGATTCATGAGAGTTGCTAGAAGCGAAAAAGCGACAGTTTTTTCTCTCTTATTCTACCGTGTGCCAGATCTTTTCGTCACAACTACGGCGGACATCTAGTTTACGTTCAACAGAATTCCTGACGGGTGAAAAATCTCAATTTAAATCTTCTTGATGCCATGCATTTGGACAGAAAGGAGTTTTGGAGAAAGATTCGATTCTGCTGTTTGTCCATGATAAAGCGTAGCCCAATGGGTTGGAAATGGAATTTACGTGATACATTGGGGGGCTTGCGGCCATCCTACGATGTTCAGTAGGTTGTAATACTTGATTGTTTCATGTCACATTATGCCTCGAGACAAAGTATAATTTTGCTACAATTCGAGGCGAATTTGTTGTAGAGCAAAGACATACCCAGGTAAAATAAGTTTGTAATTGAGTTTTTTCACCTGAATTTTTGTGACATCTGTGGTATGTGTGGACTCGTCCCAGCAGTTCCTTATTTTGCTTCATCAGATTGGAGAATCTTATCACATAAGCTCTACATTAGAGATGTTCGTTAGATTGGACATTGGACCTTTTCTATCGCATAACATTTAAATTGGACATGTTTGGGATTTGGGTCGACACTGATCCACGATGTTGAACATATCAGTAATTGGAAAGAAAGACAAATTACTAGATTATCGTACGTCGGGACATTCTTGCTAGTATAGAAGTCAGCTGAGTTCAACTTGCCAGTTTGAGTATAATGCTTGCAATTCCGTCCCTAACATGCTTCAAGATATGTTTTAAGTTGAGTACAAGGATATCAATAAAAGCTGAAAAATATCTTAATTTCAAATATATTATCCCACAAATTACCTTTACTTCTTGCATCTGTGGAGTGATATTTATAAAACTCTCACGAAACGTGTTGAAAATTATTCTTCATTGGGAAGCAAAATATGTTCGAATACAAACTAGATTGTGTCAATTATTGGGGGATTGCTTTCTGTACTCGACTTTTTTTTTTCCTCGTTTGTCGGGTGAAGATCACTGCGTCCAGATTTTAGGACTATTGTGATATACCCTTTTGCTGTGAAATACGCAAGTTATCTCAGTAACATGTTTGTCACTGAGATACCTTGGTATCGACTGAACTCAAGACCATCTATTATTGATGAATAGAGATCCTGAGTTACAGTATGTGACTCCCCCATTCTGGCGAGACTAGCTTTATGAAGCCAACCACGTCCTTGGGGGATAAGATCCATATGTCAGCAGGCCCTAAAAAGGGCTTGCTGAGAACTTTGAACCTACGTTGGGTGAGTGCACTGCAATAGCAGAGGATGTGTTCTGATTTTTCTTTTTCCTCGTCACAGAAGCGGCAATTTGAGGTTTGGATTGCTCCGATCTTTTGTAGATGGTATCTGCAGGGCAGTGTCCAGTTATTAGACCGGTGTAGATGTTGAGATCCCTTTTGTTGAGACCTAATAGTTGTTGGGTTTTCTTGGGGTTAATCGTTACGAGCCTTTTGGATTGGCTCGTATGGGGAAGTGCATTCCAGTTTGATGTGATTTGACTGACCATATATTTGTTCATTTCCATTTTTACAGAGCAGTCTGAGATCCCGCAGAAGGGCTCAGGGCCAATGAACCTTTCAATAGATCCATTCCTGGCTAGCTCATCAGCAATCTCGTTTCCCTCTAGACCCGTATGTCCTGGGATCCAATATAGGTAGACTCGATTGCGTATGGATAAGTTTTTCAAAGCCAGAATGCATTCCACACTAGCTTTGAGTTACAAGTGTAGTTATTAAGCGACTTAAGTGCCGCTTGGCTGTCAGAGAAAATACATATTTTGCAAATCTATACTTTCTCCTCAGGCATAATAACACGCATTCTAATATTGCATATATTTCCGCCTGAAATACTGTGGGCCACTGTCCTAAGTGGACAGAAATTTTTGTTGTAGGGCCATAGATTCCGGATCCTGTCAGATTATTCATTTTCGAACCATCTGTGAAGAAATTTATAGAGCCTGTTGGAACGCTGGGTCCACCTCCTTTCCACTCCTGGCGGGAAGGAATGAACACATCGTAAGGTAAGTCATAATTGACTACCGTTTCCATCCAGTCACTACAATTATGGCAAATTCATTTAATATGCTGAGGTGACCCGTAAGGTCTCCCGACAGCAGTGTTTTTGTTCTCTTTAACCTTAGAGCACTTTTTTCCGCTTCAAGCTTTATGAATTGATCTAACCGGGGCAGGTGAAGCATTGCGTCTAGGGCCAAAGTGGGTGTACTACGAACTGCACCAGTGATGGCTATGCAAGCGGTGCGTTGGATTTTGTTGAGCTTAGCCCTTGCAGCAGCCTCATTAGTTTTAGGCCACCAGACAAGGGAAGCGTAAGTTGTCCTGGGACGGACAATGGTTTTGTATATCCACATGATCATACTTGGTTTTAGGCCCCATCTTTTACCAAGGGTTTTTGAACAAACCCAAAGTGTATTGAGACCTTTCTGCACAACTGATTGGAGATGAGAGTTCCAATTAAGCTTTGCGTCGAGTATGACACCTAGATATTTTACTTCACTTGAATAAACTAATTGTGTTTGATTCAAGAAAAGGGTTTCAGTTGTACCTTTCTCCGTTTGGTGAAAGGGATAATGGAAGTTTTGTAGGATTTATGCCTAGTTGATACTTTTGACACCAGGAAAAGTGTGATTTAGGGCAGATTACATTCTTTCCACCCTAACACTCTCGAATTTCCCGCCTACAATCATGCCCACTTCAACACAATATCCACCCACCCCGAAGCCCCCTCTCTCTAGGCTGTCGAGAAGCTCATCCACCACCAGTGACCACAACAAAGGAGAAAGCACTCCGCCTTGCAGACACCCCTTGTTGCTTTAACAGTGATGTATGAACCGCTAAGCTCAGAGGAGATTTTCCGATTAGCTAGCATAGCATGTACCCAGGTAACAATGCATGGGTCGAATTTTCTCCTCAACATTGCTGACCCTATAGACGAATAAGAAGCGTTATCGAATGCGCCCTCAATATCAAGAAATGCTACAAGAGCAATTTCTTTTGCATTAAGTGTTTTTTCGATTTTTTGAACTACCGTATGTAGTGCCGAGATCGTAGATTTTCCACTTTGATAAGCGAATTGGTTTTTTGACAAAGGCATTGCTTTCATAAATTTGTGATTTATGTACTCGCATAGTACCTTTTCCATAATTTTGAGCATTACAGAGGATAAACTTATCGGCCTGAATGCTTTGGGGTTGGTTTTATCTCTCTTGCCTCGACTTAGATAAGAGGCCATCCACAAGGTACGACACACTTTTAGGGGAGAGAAGCGTGAGATACAAAAATTCTAGAGATTTTGTTCTAGTGACGTGCGATAATTATGTTTCCTACGAGATGAATCGGCGTATTGCAGCTGCGAATACGGCTTATTACAAACTTCGTAGCCAGCTTAAGTCCCGTAGTATGCGATTCTTCCGGCTTTATACGGCCATGAAACATGGACGTCAACGAAGGCTGTTCGGAAAGCTTTTGGAATATTTAAGCGTAAGGTTCTTCTTTCTTCTTCTTATTGGCATTACATCCCCACACTGGGACAGAGCCGCCTCGCAGCTTAGTATTTATTAAGCACTTCCACAGTTATTAACTGCGAGGTTTCTAAGCCAAGTTACCATTTTTGCATTTGTACATCATGAGGCTAACACGATGATACTTTTATGCCCAGGGAAGTCGAGACAATTTCCAAGCCGAAATTTACCTAGACCGGCACCGGGAATCGAACCCAGCCACCTTCAGCATGGTCTTGCTTTGTAGCCGCGCGTCTTACCGCACGGCTAAGGAGGGCCCCGTAAGGTGCTGTGGACATTATTCGGCGGTCAACCGGAGAACGGCATCTGGCGGCGTCGCATGAATCACGAGTTATACCAGGTGTATAAAGGGCTGGATATTGTTAAGCTTATACAACACGGCAGACTATAGTGGGCTGGACACATATTTCGTATGCCGAAACAGCGTCAAGCGAAATTATTTGTAGACTTCGTAGAAAGCCGCATACAAGATGGCTTCAGGGAGGCTCGTTAGAATATTAGATGCAGGGTAATGTTGTTGCACATTGCCTTCAAGGATGCACCCTCGAGGTG
This sequence comes from Armigeres subalbatus, assembly GCF_024139115.2. Taxonomy (NCBI): domain Eukaryota; kingdom Metazoa; phylum Arthropoda; class Insecta; order Diptera; family Culicidae; genus Armigeres; species Armigeres subalbatus. The sequence goes on along the minus strand of NC_085140.1, from coordinate 93,691,815 downwards.
ATGGTTCTGAAGTATGTAGATGTTGAACTTGTTGTTTGAAGTGGTAGGAAAAATCCAGTATTTATAATAAAATTGGGTTCAATAAAAGTTAATTGCCTATTTTCGGGTATTGGCCACCCGACATGGACATTAATTTACAATGTTCTGAAAACTCTGATTTGAATATTAACATTATGTGGAAGATTTTGATTTGAAAAATGAACCTTCCTTCGATGGGACTCAAACCCGTGACCCCTCAGTACGCTAGACTAGTGTCGAATGGGTAGTTTGCAGTGAAAAGTGACTTGCCAGAAGTAAAAATGAGACTTTAAAAAGATAAGAGAGCTTGAGCTTGAGCTTGATTGACTGCTCGTAGTTGCTACTCCATTATGACCAGATCAGCTGTTCTTGCACAGGGAACCAACAGATGTTTGCTTGGGACTAGCACACATCTTCAATGTACAAGAACTGGTGATCTCATTTGTTAGGTCATACTGGCGCCTGCCACGTCAGAATGCAAGTCAATGTAGGGAAGGGGGAGGAAATGATGATGCAATCACTCGCCCACTGCAAGCCGAATATACCTCTGCACTTGCCACGAGTTCATGCGGAGTTTGTTGGAATTTATGGGTTAGGTTGGAGAGGCAGGGGTCCGTCTTGGTTAACGAGCTGCCAATGTGATAGATAGGAGAAGGTAACTGATGGAATTTCTAATTGGATGTAGGAAACGAGCTCTATAAGTTCATTTCCAATTCTAGCATATTACTGTTAGAATACTCAAATTGAAGGTATAGGAATAGTAATGGAAACGGTATGGAAGTCCATTTCCAGTTCTAGCGATTGCTAGAACATGAGAAATAAAGAGAAAGATACAAAGTAGGAGAATGGAACGGACCTGGGATTGAATTCACGACCTCCTGCGTATGAGGCAGAAGCAGTAGCCATATGACTACCAAGCCCGCTTCGAAACATGAGAGATCACGCACTGAACTGATTATTTTTATTACCGGCCGCGCAATGCAGAACACAATAATTCGGCCGACCGCGCGATCGTTCTGCTGTCCGAAACATGAGAGATCATGCACTGAACTGATTATTTTTATTACCGGCCGCGCAATGCAGAACACAATAATTCGGCCGACCGCGCGATCGTTCTGCTGTCCGAAACATGAGAGATCACGCACAAAACTGATTATTTTTATAACCGGCCGCGCAATGCAGAACACAATAAATCGGCCGACCGCGCGATCGTTCTGCTGTTCGAACCATGAGGAGACTTTAAAAAGATAAGAGAAGTGAAAAATGAAAAATAAGTTGGAAGCGGAAAATTACAAATAATGATTGAGAACTGAGTAAGGTACACCGGGGCAAGTTGAAATGCGGGGTAAGTTGAAACGGAAGCTGTAATTAGATTAAGCAATGACCGAATGCCCTGCTTATTTTTTTAAACAAATTACTCCCCTAAACGCACCTTCTGACTGCCATTCTCGGAAGATTGCAGCTACAAAAAGCAATCCCTGCCATTGTTTATTTTTCGCCCTTTACAAAATTCGAACCAACTTTTTGACGTGCCAATGAAACAGGTCTTAAAATGATGTTTGAAAGTGTTTTTTCATTAAATTTTCACGGTAGGTAATCATTCAATGTTGAATAAACATAATGATTATGAAAAATCGATGGAAGATACGTTTTAATTTTTGCATTTTGGTAGTTTGACATTGCTCCGCATTTTAAACCCATTGGGGCAAATAGAAATGCGTGGTGCGGGGCAAGTTGAAACAACGATTCGAAACGTCACCCTCGCAATTAAAATTTGCAGAATTCAACATGGTCCGTAAATACATTCGGAAAACCAAAATTAATAGAAAGGTCCAAAACTCTGAAAATTAATTTAATAAATTTCTGCCCATTCCGTCGTGAAGGCAACCCTCCTACAATCTCAACTGAAGAATAGAATAAAAAGGGGCCATGTTTAAGCTGCATGGTCTAGTTTTGAGATTCTTAATCTACTTTGCCTCGCTGCGAACACTGGCTTCCAAAAATAAATCATAGAGCATGTAAACATTTCGTTAACTCCACCTTTCACTTCCCCAGCCCCTCTTTCTCCAATCGAGGGTCTATGAAAGATACGCCACAGCCGATTTAATCAAGCGTACAATTCAAAGAAAAGAGTATAGAGTATCAAAATATGGAATGTGACTTTTATGCGAGTAAATATCAAGATGAGACAAGTGGGATTTGATTTTCAAATTTCTAGAACAAAGCCTACTATTTTATCAGGGTTTTAGGAGACAATTTTAAGCTAATTTCTGAAAGATAATCAAAATCGTCAAAAATATACATGGGACTATTATGCGAATTTTGGCAGTATAGTCACCTTTACAACCTCGTGCATCTTGAGTCACACTTCGTACATATATTTTGTTTTTGATACGGTGCAGTTAGTTTATGTTTGTATACAGCGCAGTGTTTCAACTTACCCCGATATGCGGGGCAAGTTGAAACGGAGCATATACAAAAATAATTTTAGTATGCAAAATATTTATAAAAAAGTTTGGTAAGGTTGCTTATTTTTTATGCATAATCTTTGGCCCGAACTAGCAAACACCGCAAACGGTCTCAAAATTTATCAAAGGTTGATTTTTTTACAGCACTTCAAAGTTCAACTTTCAAAAAACCGTTTCAACTTGCCCCGGTGTACCTTAGCGAAGAATGAGAAAATAGAAATGGTAATAAAAAGTTTAGAAGCGAGAAGTAAGAAGAGAAGCGAGAAATAAGAATTGAAAAATGAGAAATTATTTCTTCTTTATTATTTAATCTTTCTCCATTTTCCGTCTCTCCTTCTATTTACTTTCTTACTTTATTTTTACAATTGTTCCTCATTTTTGCCTTTCTCGTACACTAAGTGTACCGAAAGGCTATACTGCCCAAAATCGCATATTTGTCCAATATGAACAGGAAATCCAGCAAAGATGGGACAATCATAGGTAGTAAATGTTCGCTCCAAAACCAAACTTTTTATAAAAGGCCCGGAGACGCCGGAGACCCATAGTGTTATATACCAATCGACTCAGCTCGACGAATTAAGATGATGTCTGTGTGTGTATATGCGCGCAAAAATTGTCACTAATTTTTTTGGCACTTAACCGATTTGCTCGCAGCAAGTTGCATTCGACGCAGAATCGTATTCCATTGTTTCCTATTGAAATTTGGCCAGATCAGATTATGGGATCAGAAGTTATGACAAAAACATATTTTTTTGGACAAAAATCGCGCAAAAAAGTGTCACTCACTTTTTTGGCACTTATCCTTAACCGGAATTATGACCAAAATACGGTTTTTTACGTTGAAATAACGTAAAAAAATGTCACTCATGTTTCAAGCACTTATCTTTAATCAATTTGCTCGCAACAAGTTGCTTTCGACGCAGAACCCTATCCTATTGAAAAATTTCCAGATGCGACTATGGGCTCGGCAGTTATGGTAAAAATACGATTTTTGCAAAACAAAAGTGTAACAAAAGGTTATAATTACACTCCAAAAGTCAAATTTTGATAGGACGCTTGCAGACCCATAGTGTTATATACCAATTTACTCAGCTCAAAAAACTGAGCACATGTCTGTCTGTGTGTAGCCCATGAATATTTTTTTTTGGTCAACGTGTTTCATATAGAAGGACTTGGCCAATTCGAGTGCAACTGGTTTCATTCGACGGGGCAAATATTATAGTTGGACACTATTGTTTTTGTTTTTTTGTTTTTAAATCAAGCAGTTTGGATTATATTGTTATTTTTTAATCAACAAAAACACTGTTTGCATTCACACATTGAATCATTATTCATTAATCATTTTAACCATGGTGCAACCAATTACTCTCATAATTGAGTAATTTCTATGCAGCGTGTTAGAATTGCATCAAATCTTGTAACCGCCGAAATGTAGGCAATAAGCACTGCATTTACGAGGAAGGCATCATCACCACTGGGAGATAAATTTGGGTTTTTCACGTAAAATTCGCGTACAAATGTCAATCATTATGGCTAAAATACAGAAAAAATATATGAAGTTATGGCTAAAATACAAATTTTGAGGTAAAAATCGCACAAAAAAATGTCACGTGTCCAAGTTCTGTTTTACTCGCAACAAGTTGCATTCGACACAAAATCCTGTCCCATTGTTTCCAATTGAAAATTTGCCAGATTGGGCTATGGGCTCGGAAATTATGGCCAAAATACCGTTTTAGCCATAATACACTCTTTAGAAACAAAAATCGCGTAAGAAACTGTCACTCATTTTTCGGGTACTTATCCTCAACCGATTTGCTTGCAACAGGTTGCATTCAATATATATGGTGGTGTGCGTGGCATCGTGTTTGTTTTGATTCGAAACATATGATCGACACCATAACAGACTTTACCAGTGCACTGGCAGTTTGTGGGCCACAACGAATCAGCTCATGATAAAAACGATCAAGTACGCGCACTGATTTTTGCGAATTACGAAATTTACTTTTGGATGGATATATCTACCCCGGATTCTCTATTCCTTTCTGCTTCTTCAGGAATTCCTCCACTAGTTCATTCAGGCTTTTGCTCGAAGTTTCCTTTTGGAATTCTCTTTGGAAGTTCTTGCAGGCATTTACTCGAAATTTCTTTCCGGAATTCCCCCGGGAGTTTCTTCAAGTATTCCTTCGGATATTTCTTCATGAATTGCTCCGGAAGCTCTTACAGGAATCCATTCAGAAGTTCCTAGTTGCCAGGAACGAAAAAAAGCGACAGTTTTTTCTTATTCTACCGTCCCAAGTAACATTTTAAGTTCTATAGCGCTCTTTAAGACCGTAATTTACTCTTCAAAAGTGCTATAAAACCAACATGAAATTAAAATGTTACTAGGGGTGTGCTTCCTTCGGAAGTTCCTTCAGAAAATCCTTGGAACATTCCTTCAGGAATTCCTATGAAAATTTCTTCAGGAATTCCTCCCAAAAATCCTTCAAAAATTCTTCCGGAAGTTTCTTCAGTAAATCATTTGGAAATTCATTCACGAAATCATACTCAAATTCCTTCACGAATTCCTCCAGAAGTACCGTCAGGAATTCCTCCGGAAGTTCCTCCAGAATTTCCTTTGAAAGTTCCTCCAGAAATTCCTGCGGTATTTCCTTCAAAGTTTCTTCCGGAAGTTCCTGCAGAAATTCCTCCAGAAATTCCTCTGGAAGTTCCTCCAGGAATTCCTCCGGAAGTTCCTCTAGGAATTCTTCTGGAAGTTTCTCCAGGAATTCCTCTGGAAATTCCTTCAGGAATTTCTCCAGAAGTTCCTCCAGGAATTCCGCTGGAAGCCCCTCCAGAAATTCCTCTGGAAGTTCCTTCAGGAATTCCTCCGGAAGTTCCTCCAGGAATTCCTCTGGAAGTTCCTCCAGGAATTCCTCCGGAAGTTCCTTCAGGAATTCCTCTGGGACTGGGACTTCGGAATCCATTCTTGGAAGGAATTTCGAAGGAATTCTTAGAGGAATTTTCTGAAGGAACTTTCTGAGAAATTTCTGAAGGAACTTTTAGAGGAATTCTGGAGGAAATTCCGGTGAAACTTTCGGAGGAATTTCTGAAGAAACTTTCCGAGGAATTTCTGGAAGAACTTTCAGAGGAATTCTAGTTCGAACTTCCGGAAAAATTCCACTTCCGAAGGAATTCTTGGAGAGACTACCGAAGGAATTTCTGGATAGACTTCGGGTGGAATTTCTGTAGGGATCTCCGGAGAAATTACTTGAGGGACTTCCGGAGGAATTTATGAAGGAACTTTCGAAGGAACCTGGAGGAACTTCCAGAGAAATTCGTGGAGGAAATTTCCTAGGTACTCTTGTAGGAATTTCCAGATGAATGAAGGGATGCCTGAAATATTGTTTTAATGCATTTCTAGAAAGAATTCGCAATGGAATGCATATAAGACATTCCTGCTCGAAGTCTTATATATATATATATATATATACCTGGAAGAATTACAAGAATATTTTGAAGAACTACTTAAATAAATAATAAATGGGGGAATTTTCTAACAAATTGCAAAAAAAAATATCGAAGGTGCATAATATTTGCGTTAAAAACTAATTCTCCTGGGATCACTGAAAAAGTCCTAAAGGAATTTAAATATAATGCAAATGTAGACAAATATTATAGGGAATAAAAAATTCCCGTAAAACGGATTTCGATGCGCATTCTTTATTAAATACACCAACAGTTTCGTTTTTACTCTGGTTTGTATTTCCCTTCGGCTTGTTTATTCCACCCATATGGTTTTGACAGTTGAAGTGCAGTTGTATTGGTGAATCTGGTGCGAAACTGTGAAACAACTCAGTGCGAAACCGACAGCTTCAAGGTTGGAACTAGTGCGAACCTAGTTCCAACCTGAGTGAATAAAAAGCGTTTTGACAGCAGTTAGGTTGAAACTGATTCCAACCTAGGTTGGAACTTTTTAAAAACGAATTCGACATAAGTAAACGCAAAGACTATATGTTCGCTCCAAAAACAAGGGAGAAACCTGGCTGATTGTTTCCTATTGAAAGTTTGCCAAATCAAACCATGGAAAAAAAGTTATGATCAGAATTCTAATTTCTAATTTTTAATTTTGGCAAAAAGTTGCGCTCGGCAAATTTAACAATACGTATGATATAAATATAAACAATAAGAGCTATCTACCTAATAGTGTTATTTGAGAGTTTTATTATATGTTTGTCAACCCTTTTGTACGAACGAGAAGGCATTATCACCGCTAGGTGGATTATTCTGGGGTTTTCTCCCTTATTTTTACTTTTTCCATTCATTTAAAGTACTTTACTTTCTATATTTTTTTGTCCACATTTCTATCTTTTTATTCATTCACCTTTTATCCTCTATCTTCTTTCTTTTCTTTCTTTCTTCTATCTTCTTTCTTTTTGTCTTTCCTTTGTATTTCGTTCTTTAAATTATCTTGCAAGAAGGAGCTTTATTGTCGATGCTTATTATTTACAACTAGTTTATTTGTGGACGCAGTAGCGCCCGTGGCAAATGTTTTTTTAATCTAATTTTCAAGGTCTGTTGTCTATGATTTTTTTTCATCAAATGCTATGTCTGGTTGTCTAAGGTTGTCACTGGTTTTTTTTCTGCATCTGATAGTAAAAAAGAATTGAAGTGTAAAATATTTTATTTTTTGTGAGAATTTCCCCGCGTGCTGCGTTTGGTTGTCTAGTCACCGGACAGACAAACAGGGCTATTATATATAGTATTTCCTTTCTTATTTTTTTTCTCCTTTATATTTTTTTATTGCCTTTCTCGTATACTAAGTATACCCACCCAAAAAAATGTGGCAAAAGTGTCACTCATTTTTCAGGCACTTATCCTTAACCGATTTGGTTGCAACAAGTTGCATTCGACGCAGAATCCTGTCCTATTGAAAATTGGCCAGATCGGACTATGGAAATTATGACCAAAATACCATTTTTATAACACACGAGAAAGGCTCCACCACCGCTAGGTGTTTTTTTTTTAATTCCTTGTTTCTGATTTCTTATTGCTTCTTTGTTCATTCTTCTGTCTTCTATCTTTCTTGTTTCTTTTTTTCCTTCTGTCTCATTACTCCCCACTCACTTCCCAATTCTCGAGTTTCTCTTTCTTACCACTTCTCAAATATTATCGCTAAATTAACACCCCTCGCTTTTTATTTCTCATCACTCAATTTTTACTTCTCACTTCTCATTTCTTACTTCTCGATTTTCACTACTTACTTCGAAGATCTTTTATTTCACACTACTCACTTCTCACTTCGAATATCCCAATTCTCATTTCTCACTTCGGACATTTCACTACTCACCGTTTACTTATCACTTCTAACTTTTCACTATTCACTTCTGATATCTCACAGTTAATGAGGAAACAAATTTTAACGACTGAACGAAATAAAAATAGCATTACCATGTTTTTTCCTAATATTTTCTGAAATTATGAACCGCTAATGGTAATTTCAGTTATGAATGTAAGCACATTCTGCTTCACCACTTTTCAGTGCATTAAATTGGCATTAATGCGGACTATTTATATTTATTATTTAACACTAGGGAAAAATCGAATTTGAATCAGTTGCTAACAACTAAAATAGGAATGCTGCATGTCTCTTTTTCAGTGAAATTGGCTCTAAAAGGTTCCGATCACATACCCTAATCGAAATATTATAAGAAAATTTCGATAATGGCCGTCCCAAATACAAACTAGGGGACAAAAATCAGCTAACGGCAGAATATGAGCGAAGAAATTTTAAGGAAACAGTGAACAGCAAAATTGCAATATTGGATGACAACAAGATATGTGAGCTTTATTCTGCCAAGCAACGAAAACTTGAAGTGACGGAGAATGCTCAGCAAGCCTTTTTTATATGATGACAAAAACATAATAGCCTCAATTTTGATTAGATGTATGTACATTAAACGAACAAACCTGATGAATGTGCTTCCTTCGGTCGAAAAGTTCAATCTTGGTGTAGACCATGTGGTGGTTGATAATATAGATAGTAGAATCTATAGATGAGCGAAAGCATGGTTTGCATTCTAAAATACTCGGAGGGAATTAATCCTTCTCCAAAAACTTGCTTCACTGTCTGAGTAGAAAGGTGCTCACTGATTTTTTGAATATTATTTCCTTCAAAATATGTAGATTTTCTAACTTGCTGTGCGTATTCATGGATGTGTGTTGTAATATTAGTTTTAACATTGTCCGCAATCTTAGAATTTGTGGAAACTTGATCCCCTTTTATGACATTTATTTAATAAATATTTTTCTAGGTTTCCCCTCATCAATTCGATTAAATCTTCACTAGACACATAAGAACACATTTATATATTTTAGGGGAACGGTTCGGCACTTCATCCCATAGCTCCTATTTCCATCCCATCAAAAATAAAGCAATGAAAAAGAAATTTGGTTTGTTTCTTATTTTTGTGATTTTTTGAGCACGCTTGTTAGCGAAAAGAAGCGACAAGATTGGTGCTGTATTTCTTTGTTTTGCGATGAGATGAATATATGTTCAGTGAGATGGAAAAAGGAACAGTTCCCCTATTTATTTATTTTTTCTCTCCAAATTTTGGTGTGGGTGATTAATTCATATCGAAAGAATTGGGAGATAAAGCTGGTGGTTTGCACAACGCGTAATTTGCTGAAGCAAACACGGTAAAACTTATGCAACAGACTTAGTGCATTGCTAATTAGCAGAAAAAGGTAAATAATTCATCCTTTTTTCCATTCAAAGAGCATGCATTGTTATTCAAAAATGCCATACAATATTGTATGCATTACAGCAGATTTTAGGTTAGGAGCTAGGTTTATAAATCATGAGATGCAGCTGCTCAGTTAGTAAATCAAAGTCGAAAGCAGACATGCTATCTAAATCAACATCATGTCCGTATTTTGCGGTCGAATAATTGGCGGTTAATATGTAGGTTTTGTCTACCAAGCCATATATCTTCTTTTTAAAGCGATACCAAATATGCAGTAATCGAAAACTTAGGAGAGCTTCAAATTTCTCAGCATTCATTGTTTTTGGTTCTTTTAACTGAACTTTTAACTGAAGTACAAAAGTTGTTTGTAAACCTTTTGAAAGAAAAAGTACAATTAAATGGCAAAGCCATAAATTCTGAAGCGATGAAACGTGTTTTTCAATGACAACTCTCGCTTAACTTTTCAAAAGGACCTAAGTAACATTTTTTTCATGAATTAATTTGAATAGCGCAATCAACAGAACAACATGAAAGCTATTGATTGCACTATTCAAATTAATTCATGAAAAAAATGTTACTTAGGACCTTTTGAAAAGTTAAGCGAGAACTCTCCTTGATCTATCAATATTGACAGCATGCGACTGATTGGAAGCTCAAATGCTGTAAATATCAACCATTTGACGCATATAACAATTTTCGTGTTTGCATCGCAACGGTTCTTGAATCAAGGCCTCTCGTTAACCGACATGTGGTCGGTCAGCCAAACACAAAGAGCCACTGCATGATTGTATCTCGCTACATACAACAGCACCCAGAAGCAGCCATCTACGGATTCCATATTGGTCCCAGGTTCGACAAACCTGCTCACGGTTCAAACACGTAAACCACACTATAGTGGTTATACCTACGCACAATTTTCCACCACCAGTTGTAAAATTTATCTTGATCGGATTGAACCCAGCCGATGATGGTGGTGCTACCTCTTGCCTATACGGCACCGAACTGGCCGACTACGAAAATAGAAGGTTTGATCAATGTGCTTCGTGATAGCCAACCATTTCCAAATTAATCTACAGATTGAATCTCGTCGGATTCGTTCCTACTGTTGCTGCGCCGCCACTACATCACTAATAACTTGGTCAGTGGCCGTTCATGATCCGGTGCCATATTCTCATAAGTGATACTTTGGTCACGCAGTTTCTTTTTCACTACACAAAGCAGTATTACCTATGATGTATGACATCGGTGCCCATTTTTGGCTGGGACGATCGGATGAATAGTTGAACCAGCGAAGACAGAAACGTAACGCTAAGCAATTTGACCATTTATGGGAACTTGTTCCGTGCGGTTTCTTCTGCCATTGAACCGATTAGCACCCTTAGTGAGAGCTCCTTTTGGGAACACGTCTTCGTCGGTCATAACAAATCTGTGGCAATATGCGTAGCTCATTTGGAATGCACGATTCGGTAATTGTCCTTATCGTTGGCCATCGTTCATTGTGTGGAATCAGCCAGTCCCAATGCGTGTTGGTCACTCACAGGGAGATAATTGCGCCGTTGGTTGGTTTATAAACCACGCTCTGTTAAAACATCACAACCACCGCTTAATTACTGGTCAAGCGAAAATTATTCTGGGCGGTCACACCGTCACGGAGCAAACCACGAGTCAATTTTTAGCAAAATTATTATGCCTCATTGCAACCCGACACTGATCGAGCTGATGCAACTCGATTTCTAAAAGAAAGCAAAATGAACGCACCATAGTGGAGTAGATATTTCTATGAAAACTTCAAAATATCGCAAAAATAGTAGCAATGAATAATCAAAAATCACAATTTATTTTAAGAAATAGATGAAAACTAATCACTGAATGAGTTTCTACACATGCCTATTCAATAAAAATCGTGTATTAAATTGAAAGTCAAATACTGAAAGCAAAATTTGTGAAAGATAATAAAAAGCATTTCAAATAAACTATTAGCATTAAGTTTGAAAAATCCCAAGTTTTGGCGAAAATAAATAAATTACACCCATTTGAGATTGAAAAGTTCCATATCTTCAAATTTCAGTCAATATTTCGATCGTTACTATGATGCTGCGGTCATTGCTGTCGTCGTCGCATGGTGAACTTCATGAAATTGTAATAATTTGGACTCTCTCGGCGGGTGTTTCGAGTGCAGCAGGTCAATTATGGCAAGTCCATGGATGCTGGAGTTGCTGCTGCTGCTTCGGTTGGTTCCGCCTTGTCCGTCCTCTGGTTGGCCGGTCGGTAGGTACATGTGGCGTATTCGAGGGGGACCAAACGAGGGTTGAATCGGATCGACCTTGAGGCTCCATTAGCCTGTCGGACACGTTCGTTCGGTCGGTGCGAGGCTTTCTTTGTGGCTGCCCGGTCGAGTTGTTGTGTGTGGGAAGGACCAGCATAACGTTGGTTGGTTGTTGCATTGGTTTGGTCTGAGGCCAAAGCCAGACAAGATTATGCTGTGAGCGATTTTCAAGGTATTATTTATGGAATTACATAAGTTTGAGTAGGTGAATATAATTGATATAACCATACAGTTTTACAGAGATTGAAGGAAGGCTATTCGTTTTCAAATGTATGCTCCTCTAAGCACATCAATCGATTTTCTTCTAATCAATCGAATGGCTGAGTTCTAATGATTTAAATATAAATGATTTGAACATAAAAATAAAATATTTTTGAAATGTTGGACGATTGCTTCGTTTGCCTAGGTATTTTTTTTGCTTTTACATAATTATAACAAAACATATTTTGTAACCATTTTTATTTCCGATGACAATTGAACCTAAATACTATTCTTTAGATATTTTTTATATTTTTCATTTTTTTTAAATATAATATACGCCAATCGATCACCTGACGGATATTTGTATAAAAAAATCAAAATTTAATATTTTATAAATTTAAAGATTTTAGAATCTAAATATTTAGAAAAAAATGAAATTGAAAAAAACAGAAATTAAAAAATTAAAAAAAGATAAATATTCAATAATTTTAAGAAACTCCTAAAAATTAAAAAAAAATAAGACCTTAGACATTGGGAATGCTTTCTTCAGAAATTTGTCCAAGAGTTTGTCCGGAATGTCATGCACAAATTCTTCTGAAAATCTCTGAAATTCCTCTGAAAACTTGTTCGGAAATTCATCTGTTAATTCCTCCAGAAGTTGGGAGTTCCTTCAAAAATTGCTTCAGGTGTTTTTTCGAAAATTCTTTCAGGAGTTCCTCAAAACATTCACCCAGAACTTTCTCCTCGGGTGAGCAATTTTCGGAGTAAATTCTGGCAACATTTCTTGAGAAATTCTTGATGAAATCCCATAACCAGCTCCGGTAGGAATTACCGAAGGAACTCCTAGAGGAGCTCGTAAAAGAACTTCGGGACTGGCGGACTTGCTATAGGAACTCTTGATGGAATTTACACAGGTTCTCCTGAAGGAATTGCAGATGGAGCTCATTGAGGAATTTCTGGAGGAACTCTTGGGGGAATTTCGGGTGGAACTTCCGGCGGACTTTTTGTAGGAACTCCTGCAGGCATTTCCGGAGGAATTATTGGAAGAATTACTAAAGGAACTTCGGGAGGATTATTTGAAGGATCTCTTCGAGGAATTTCCGAAGGTACTACTGGAGGACTTTCTGGAGGTGCTCCTGGAAAATTTTTTAGAGGAAGTCCTGGAGGAATTTCCGGAGCAACTCATTGAGAAATTTCGGGACGAATTTCTGGTTAACTTTCCGTAGGAACTCTTTAAGATATTTGTGGGGAAATTCCTCGAAGAAATAACGAAGGAACTCCTGGAGGAATTTTCTGAGAATCTCTTGTAGAAGTTGAGTTGAGTTGAGTTCAAAGTTGAGTCAAGCTACCGTAGTGAAAAGACGTATCAATAAAGAGTGAATCCAAATTTTATTTTGAACGGTGTATACCAATATTATTCGCGACAAGATTTATACCATTAGATTCGTGAATATTTTTCCTATCTAACGGTATAAATAGTGTGATTGAGCACCCTAGTGTGCTAACATTATAGTGCATATTAATTTCCAATCAGTACTTCGCGAAACAGTGCTTTGTGGAATTAATAAAGAAAAAAAGCGGCCTGCGGCCGTATGAAAACAATACGACAGGAAGAGGAGCAAACATGTCTGTCCAATGTAACGTTTGCTTCAAGGCAATAAGTGTTGCAAAGGAAAGGGTGTTTTGTTTTGGTGGATGTGGCCAAGTGCTGCACGCAAAATGTGCCGATTTGACTACTGCAGGAGCAACGGCTCTGCGCGAGAACCTATCAGTTAAGTTTATGTGTCATGATTGTAGAAAAAGGCAAATCTGTTTGAATGATATGGTGGGAAAATGTGACAATATTCTCGCAGCAATAAATCAAATAAATGAGCGCCTAGAAAAGATTGAGGGTACGATTGAGAAAACATGTTGTGATCAACCGAGTGATAAAATAGTGGAGCAATTAAGTTGCATGGAAACACAAATTACCGATTCAGTTAATAAGAAAATTGAGAAAAACAGTCCGGCGCAGTGCAATGGTCCTATGAATATTTGTGACAATCCCGGCTCTAGCAGTTTCGCTGAGGTTGTGGGGAGGAGAAGTAAACAGTTGGTGTCAAATTCGGTTCTCCGATCTGGTCGTATCCGCAACAAAAGTGTTCCTAGCCCAAAAATCAGTGAGAACAAAAACGCTAATGTAAATGCATTACAACTCGTTAAATCGAAATCTAAAGAAGTGATCGAGAGTGGAAAAAGTTCCAAAAAGAAATTCGGATGTACAGTCCGCATTAAGCCAGCGGCGCAGCAAACAAATCACGAAACGAAAAAAACGATAAGGAGTAAAATCAATCCGACAGAAGCGGGAATAAAGTGTGTGCGAAATGGTATGAATGGTGCAATTATTGTTGATTGTAGAACTAAAGATGAGGCCGAGGGGCTTGTGAATATAATTAAAGACAAAATCGGTGCTGAGTATTCAGCTGAAATTGAACAACCCAAAAGAACAAGAATTAAAATCTTAGGAGTTGATGGTGAGTATAATTCGAATGAATTGATTGACATATTGAGAGATCAAAATGATATTGAAGACGTTCAATTTTTAAAAGTTCTGAAGTGTATTCAATCAAAGAAAAAAACGGAAAATGAGTTTTCGCTTATTTGCGAAGTTGATGCAGTCACTTTTGAGAAAATGATACGCAAAGATAAGATTAATATTGACTTCGAATGGTGTCGAGTTCTTGAGAGTATAGAGGTTATGAGATGTTACAAATGCTGCGGATATGGACATAGAGCAAGTGATTGTAAAAATAATCTTCACTGTGCCAAATGTTCCGAAGATCACGATGTAAAAGAGTGTTCGTCTGAACATGAATTTTGTATTAATTGTATTAATTCTAATAGAAAGGAGATCTAAATTTGATGTTAACCATTCGTCATGGAGCATTGATTGTCCGATTTATTTGAGAAAAGTCTCGATTTCGAAAACTTGGATCAATTATGACGCATAGCAACCACAGGGTGTGGTAGATGTCATTATAACTAACATTGCTGGCATCACATCACATTTCGAAGAGTTGGAAATAATGATAAGCAGGAGGAGACCTAAGATTGTAATGCTTACTGAAACACATTTAACTATGGACATTGAAGCAAGTGAGTACAGTATTAAAAGCTATACCATGCTATGCTGTTACTCTTTTTCTAGACATACGGGAGGCTTAATAATGTATGTTCACGATTCAGTGAAATATATTGTTCTTGACAATTCATCGTGCGGCCTCAATTGGTTCATGGCTATAAAAGTAGTCAAGGGACTAAAAGCTGGTGTATATGGACTTCTTTATCATTCCCCTAGTGTGAATGACCAAGAGTTTTTAGATCACTTGGAGCAAAACTGGCTAGATAAAATACTTGATGATAGTGGAATGAATCTAATTGCAGGAGATTTTAATATAAATTGGAATAACAACAATGGTAGTAGAAATCTTCGCAATGTAATGCAATCGTTTGATTTAGATCAGAAGGTAAAAGAATTTACGCGTCGTACTGTAAGATCAGAAACTATAATTGATTTAGTATTCTGCAATCTTGATGAGATACACGTATCTATTGATACAGACAATAAAATCTCTGATCATGAAACGCTTCAGGTTAGCTTTAATGAAATCTCAGAAACAGTAGATACCTATCTGACCATAAAGAGTTGGAAAAACTATTCGAAGGCTGCACTCATATCGCTTCTTAGAAGTAGTATGCCAAGCAACACTGAAAGACAGCTAGACGAAAAAGCAGATGTACTGAGTATTGTATTGAAAGAATGTGTAAATAAACTTGTTATGGTTAAAAGCATAAAGTGCAGCAACAGAAAAAAATGGTATACGATAGAGTTGAAAGGTTTGCAAATGGCAAGGAATGAAGCATACAAAAACGCATGTGAGAGTTGGGAGGAAGTAGACTGGCAACATTATAAAGTTGTAAGGAACGAATATTCGTACTCGATTAGGAAAGCAAAGGCAGAGTATATACAAAGGAAAATTGAGGTAAATAAAGGTAACAGCAAATTGCTATGGAAAACACTGAAATCATTGTGGAAAAGCAAGGGAAAAATGCGAATAATATAAGTTTTAACGGAGAAAATGAAGCCAATGAGGAACAAATTTGTACAAAATTCAACGACTATTTCTTAGATAGTATTCAAATAATTAATAATACTATAGAAGATGTGCAAGACTGTTTTGAGAATGATTGCAACCAGTTTCCTGAGAGTTGGAATATGTTCCATCAGATATCGTATGAACATCTTTGTGAGGCTATTGGAAAAATAGGTAGTTCTTCAGGCATAGATAATGTCAATTTACAAGTACTCAAAGATTCTTTAGAAATAACGGGACAATATCTACTGGACATAATTAATGAGTCTCTCATTCAGGGTAAGTTCCCTAGTAGTTGGAAACAATCAATAGTAATACCGATACCTAAAGTGAATGGAACTACAAAAGCGGAGGAATTTAGGCCAATTAATATGCTACCCGTTTATGAAAAATTGTTGGAAATTATCGTAAAAGAGCAACTGCTTGAATATTTGAACGAACATAACATTTTAATAAGTGAGCAATCAGGATTTAGACAAAACCATTCTTGTGAATCTGCCTTGAATTTATTATTGTACAAATGGAAGCGAATGATAGAAGAGAAGAAAACCATTATTGTGCTTTTTTTGGACCTCAAGCGTGCATTTGAAACTATATCTAGATCGATAATGTTAAAAACAATGAGAAAATATGGAATTGGAGGAAACGTTCTCAAGTGGTTTGAATCCTATTTATCCAATCGGACTCAAGTATGCCAATATGGGAAGGCTTCTTCAGCACCGAAACTGGTACCTCTTGGTGTTCCACAAGGCAGCGTTCTAGGACCAATTTTATTTATTTTATATATTAATGACATGAAGAAAGCCATCCGTCATTGTGACATTAATTTGTTTGCTGACGACACAGTTCTGTTCATTGGAGAAAAAGATGAGAAGGTGGCAATAAGAAAAATAAGGGAAGATATTAAATTGCTAAGCAAGTGGCTGAAAATTAAAAAACTTAAATTAAATGTGCAAAAAACAAAAGTGATGATTATAAGTAACAGAAAACAATTGAACTATTCCGAATTAAAAATTGACATTGATGGAACAGAAATTGAACAAGTTGAAATTTTTAAATATCTAGGAGTTTACATTGACAACAAATTAATATTTAAAGAACACATTGACAAGTTAATTAAAAAAGTTGCTAAAAAATATGGAATGTTAGTCCGTTTGAAAAGCCAGTTGACATTTTGGAGTAAGATATTTCTTTACAAGACTCTGGTGGCACCACATATTGACTATTGTTCTTCCGTATTATTCATTGCCAGTGATACACATCTGAAGAGATTACAGAGATTACAAAACAAATTTATGCGGCACATTCTCAACTGTAATAAATACACTCCTGTCTTGTGCATGTTAGATGCTTTACAATGGCTTTCGATCAAAGAAAGAATTATATTTAACGTACTGACAATGGTTTATAAATTAAAATTCAATCTCTTGCCAGAATACCTGACGAATATTATTACATGTGGACGAAATATACATACATATAGTACTAGACAGATTGACGATCTACGAGTTGTTCCATTCACAATGACAAGTACACAAAAATCGGTTTATTATAATGGAATAAGGATGTATAATCAGCTACCAGATGAAATTAAAAGTGCAAGAAATATTTCGGAATTTAAAAAGAATTGTTCATTGTGGATTAAAGTTAGACATAGGTGAATAAGAAGATGAATTAATGTTAAGTGTTTATGTATATTATCAAATGATAAATAAATGAAATATTATTATTTTTTTTTAGATACTCGTGGAGAAAATTTTGGAAGAACTGCTGAAGGAGGTTCTGGAGGAACTCCTGGAGTACTTTCCATACGAACTTTTGGAGGAATACGAATTAATGCTTAACGACTGTGAATACATAACGGAAACGTGTAGTTTTCGGCTGTTGCAGTCTTGTAACGCAGCAAAAACAAGTTTACTTCTGCATCCGACGGTTTGAAAAAGGTAAAACAAATTACCGAAACCGTCGGATGCAGAAGTAAACTTGTTTTTGCTGCGTTACAAGACTGCAACAGCCGAAAACTACACGTTTCCGTTTTGGAGGAATTTTTGTAGGAACTCGTGAAGGAGTTTCTTAAGGAACCTATGGAAGAATTATCAGGAAAAAAAACTAGGAGAAACTACCAGAAGAACTCTTTAAGGTATTTCCGGGGGAAATTCTGGAGGAATTACTAAACGAATTCCTTAAGGAAATTCCGTAAAAATCTTTCAGGCATTTCCGGAGGAATTCTTGAAAGAATTTCTGAAGGAACTCCCGGCGGATAATTCGAAGGGACTCCTGGAATAATTTGCAGAGAAATTCCTGGAGGAATTTATGGAGAAATTTTTGTAGGATATTTTGAAGGAATTTCCGGTGGAACGCCTGAATAACTTACTAGCGGAAGTGTAGTCTACAAAAGTTTGAGTCTCGCGCGCGAAATACAGGTATAAATTATTTCAAATTTAATTTTCGTGTGCCACATTTTGATCTGTTTGAATGATTAGGAGTGAATGACTTTTGTATGGTTACTGCTGAATGAGTTTTGAATGTTCGATATAGCTATTCAGTAGATTGTTTCGCGGTTAAACTGAAACTTTTGATATCGACGGAGCGGTATCACAAGTGTTGGTGCCTGTATTGTCGAGAATCATGAATACTATAGATACATACTAGTTGTTGAGCGAAAATTGACTTGATACGCGATTCCTGGTGAAACTTTTGAAATCTGTGCGAGAGGTATCACAAGTTTTGCATTTTCATAGAGCTGTATGTATCACTACTGATGTTTTAGCAAGATTGCGGTTTTGGAAAGATCAGTTTTTTAAATTAATGTTTTTTGCTGTATAGAGATGTAAAATATTCAAATTTATATCTGTCATAAGAAATCCCATCGTTTTTCTTTTTTGGAAATCCGATTAAATGCATATCAATTAATTTTCTTACTATAATCCAATGTTATGCGCCAACCGATGCTGCCGATCTGCAAGACAAAGAGAACTTCTACAGTCAACTCAATGCCATCGTAGATAGAATTCCGAAGGGTGATATCAAGATCTGTTTGGGCGACTTCAATGCGAAGATCGGATCCGACAACTCGAACCATGAGCGCATTATGGGACGCCATGGTCTCGGAGAAATGAGCGAAAACGGAGAGCTGTTCGCAGAATTTTGTGGTAATAACGACATGGTGATCGGGGGATCGCTCTTCCCTCATCGACCGGTTCACAAGGTCACGTGGGTCTCCTGTGAGGGCTTTACAGAAAATCAAATCGACCACATCTGCATCAGCCGAAAATGGAAACGGAGCCTTCTTGATGTACGGAATAAACGTAGTGCCGATATCGCGTCTGATCATCACCTCCTCATCGGCGAAATACGCCTGCGCATTGCGCGGATTCGTCGGCAGGAGGAAAGAATTGGACGACGATTCAACACACGCCGACTGGAAGATGCCACGGTGAAACGGTCCTTCGTTGAAGAACTGGAGACGCGTGCTGCAGATATTCCGGAAGGTGGCAGCGTAGAAGACCAATGGACCGCCATCAAGAATGCCTTCATCGCCACCAGCGAGAACAATCTGGGCGAACTACGCACCCAGAGAAAACAATGGATCACCGATGAGACCTGGAGGAAGATAGAGGAGCGAAGAGAAGCCAAAGCCGCGATAGAGCGATCGAAAACCAGAGGAGCCAAAGTCTTAGCCCGTCAACGATACACGGCTCTTGAGAAGGAAGTAAAACGCTCATGTCGACGGGACAAGCGAGCGTGGGCAGACTCTCTGGCCGACGAAGGAGAGAGAGCCGCCGCAACCGGGGACATTCGCCTCCTCTACGATATCTCACGAAGCTTAAGCGGGGCGAAGATGAATGCAACGATGCCTGTGAAAGACGCGAATGATCAGTTATTGACCGACCCAACTGACCAGCTGAAACGCTGGTTCGAGCACTTCGAACAACTTTTTCAAGTGCCAACCAGGCCATCACCACCTCGGCATGATCTGCCTAGGATCCGACGTATAACACGTGTCAATACCGAAGCTCCATCACTGCTAGAGATTCAAACAGCCATCCAAAGCATGAAATCGAATAAAGCCCCAGGGTCGACCGCATATCAGCCGAGATGCTCAAAGCTGACCCCATGACATCCGCTCAACTACTGCATCGTTTATTTCGTAATATCTGGGACACCGCAACTTTCCCGGTCGACTGGATGCAAGGTATCTTAGTGAAGGTGCCCAAAAGGGTGACCTGACTGTATGCGATAACTGGCGAGGCATTATGTTGCTGTGTACCGTTCTCAAAGTTCTGTGCAAAATTATCCTAGCCCGGATTCAGGAGAAGATCGATGCGACTCTCCGGCGGCAGCAAGCCGGATTCCGTGCCGGAAGATCCTGTGTGGACCATATTGTCACGCTCCGCATAATTTTGGAGCAGGTTAACGAATTCCAAGAGTCCCTTTACTTGGTATTCATTGACTACGAAAAAGCTTTCGACCGTCTCAATCACGAGAATATGTGGGGCGCCCTGAGACGCAAGGGGGTTCCTGAGAAAATCATCAGCCTCATCGAAGCACAGTACGAGGCCTTTTCGTGTAGAGTGCTGCACAATGGGGTCCTGTCCGACCCTATCCGGGTCGTAGCTGGTGTGAGGCAAGGATGTATTCTATCACCGTTACTGTTCCTCATCGTAATCGATGAGATTCTGGTAGATGCGATTGACCGTGAACCAAACCGCGGGCTGTTATGGCAGCCTATAACCATGGAGCACCTAAACGACTTCGAATTGGCGGATGACGTTGCACTCCTCGCGCAACGGCGCTCTGATATGCAGAGTAAGCTCAACGACCTTGCCGATCGCTCCTCCTCGGCAGGTTTAGTCATCAACGTCAACAAAACCAAATCGTTGGATGTAAACACGGTGACTCCTTCCAGTTTCACAGTAGCCGGGCAACCAGTGGAGAATGTTGAAAGCTTCCAATATCTTGGTAGCCAAATGGCGTCAGACGGCGGTACCAAGATCGACATAGGCGCACGGATCAAGAAAGCAAGGGCTGCCTTTGCGAGTTTAAGAAATATCTGGAAAAACAGGCAGATAAGTGAACGCACCAAAATACGAATTTTCAACTCTAACGTGAAATCTGTGCTGTTATACGCTAGCGAAACATGGTGTGTATCAGTGGAGAACACTCAACGGCTGCAGGTGTTCATTAACAGACGCCTGCGGTATATAATTCAGGCCTAGTGGCTTCATAACTGGATCTCAAATAACGAGCTCCATCGTCGTTGTTACCAGAGGCCGATAGCAACAGAAATTCAGGATCGGAAGTGGGGCTGGGTCGGCCACACTCTACGTAGGGCGGAAACGAAATCTGTAAGCAAGCATTAGACTGGAACCCAGCGGGACATCGCATCAGAGGCAGACCCAGAGGCTCATGGCGGCGAAGCCTCAATAAAGAAATAAAAGAAGTCGACCGAAATCTAACCTGGCAACAGGTTAAAGCGATAGCCGGGCATCGCTCAGGATGGAGATCTTTCAAGTCGGCCCTTTGCACCACCGGAGGTGTACAGGATCCATAAAGTAAAAAAGTAAAATTAATTATCTTAAAGATAACTCGTCTAGCTCAAACCCTTGTAGGGGTATGTGGCGGGACCATCATCATCATCATCAACTCCTGGAGGAACGAGACGAGCCAGCCTCGGTCTGAAAGTCTCGATAATAAAGAAAAAAATAAATAAATAAAAAATCCTGGAGGAATTTCGAGTAGAATAGGACAATTCGAATAATCTCCCAGAGGAATTTTCAGAAGAATTCCTGGGGGATTTCTGGAAGAATTCCTGGTGAAAGTTCTGTTAGAATTCCAAGAGAAGTTTCCGGAGAAACTCGAGGAGCAATATCGGGAGGAATTTCTGGTGGAACTCCTGGCGGGCTTTCCTTAGGAGCTCCTGGCAACGTTTCCGGAAGAGTTCCAAGGAGAATTTTCGAAGAAACTCCCGGAGTCAAATTCTGAGAAACTCTAAGGGGATTTTTTTGGAGGAACTTCTGTAGAATTTTTTGGGCAGGACCTCTTTAAGAAATTTCCGATGGAACTCCTGGAGGAATTTCTAAAAGAACTCCTGAAGAAAATTCCGAAGGAACTCCTGAAGGCATTTCTGGTGGAATGCTTGGAACAATTTCTGAAGGAACTCCCAGAGGGTAGATCGAAAGAACTCTTGGAGGAATTTTCAGAGAAATTCCTGGAGGAATTCATGGAATATATATTGGAAGATCTTTTGAACGAATTTCTGGAATCTCCTGGAAAACTTCCCAGCGGAACTCCTGGAGCAATTTCCGAAGAAACTCTTATAAGAATTTCCTGGTAGAATAGGATAATTCGAAGAATCTCCAGAAGGAAAATTCAGAGGAATTCCTTGTAAAAGTTTTGGGCGAATTTATGAATGTTTTTCTGGAGTAACTCTTGGAGGAGTTTCCGGAGAAGCTCGTGGAGCAATTTCGGGAGGAATTTTTGGTGGATCTCCTGGTAGGCTTTCCTTAGGAACTCCTATATACATTTCGGGAAGAATGTTCAAAATA
This sequence comes from Armigeres subalbatus, assembly GCF_024139115.2. Lineage (NCBI taxonomy): Eukaryota > Metazoa > Arthropoda > Insecta > Diptera > Culicidae > Armigeres > Armigeres subalbatus. The sequence continues at coordinate 93,669,399 of NC_085140.1, read as the reverse complement.
CCTCCTGGAGGAATATTCGGAAGAACTCCTGAAGGAATTTTCGGAGAAATTTTCGAAGGAACTCTCGGAGGAATTTCTGGAGAAAATCATTGAGTAATTAGGAACTCCAGGTGGAATTTCTGAAGGAAATTTGGTAGGAACTATCGAAGTCATTTTCAGAAGAATTTTTGGATGAATTTCCGAAGGACTCCTAGATGATAATAGAACTCCTAAAGCATTTTCAAAAGAATTCCTGGAGAAATTTTTGGATGAATTCCGGAGGAACTACTGGAGAACTTCTCAGAGCATCACCTGAAGGAATTTCGGGAAGGAGTCTTGAAGAAATTTCCGATTAAAAACTCTGGAGAAATTTTGGGAAGAATTTCGAGGAGGAATTTCCAAAGGAACTCTTATTGGAATTTCTGGAGGATTATTCGGAGGTACTCCAGGAGGAATTTTCGATAGAACTTCTAGGGAAATTTTCCAAGGAACTCTTGGAGGAATTTCTGAAGAAACTCTTTGAAAAGTTGCGAAAGAACTCCTGAAGGAATTACGGAAGAAATTTTTTAGGGAACTCCTGAATGTATTTTCGGAGGAATTCACGGAAGTATTTTTAAAAGAAGTGCTGGAGTATAATTCGAAGGAACTCTTGGAGAAATTTTTGGAGGATCTTTTGAAGGAGTTTCTGGAGGAACGCGTGGAAAACTTTCCTGAGGAACTACTGGAGGAACTTCTAGAGGAATTTCCGGTAGAATGGAATAATTCGAAGGATCTTTTGGAGGTGAATGTTTTGGGGGAATTTTTGATGCTTTTTCTGAAGTAACTCTTGGAGGAGTTTTCGGAGAAACTCGTGGGGCAATTTCGGGAGGATTTTCTGGTGGAACTCCTGGCAAGCTTTCCTTAGGAACTCCTGGAGACATTTCCGGAGGAATTCCTGTAAGAATTTTTGAAGAAACTCTTGGAGGAATATTCGGAGAAAGTTCTTGAGAAATTTTTGGAGGAACTTCTGGAGGAACTCCTAAATCTTATGCCCCCGACTAATACCAATTGCAAGAGAGAGGGAGAGTACCAGGCGGGATTTATGGGTGAACGCTCTACCACAGGCCAGGTGTTCGCCATACGTCAGGTATGGCAAAAATGCCGCGAATACAACGTGCCCACACATCATCTATTTATTGACTTCAAAGCCGCATATGATACAATCGATCGGGACCAGCTATGGCAGCTAATGCACGAAAACGGATTTCCGGATAAACTGATACGGTTGATCAAGGCGACGATGGATCGGGTGATGTGCGTAGTTCGAGTTTCAGGGGCATTCTCGAGTCCCTTCGAAACGCGCAGAGGGTTACGGCAAGGTGATGGTCTTTCGTGTTTGCTATTCAACATCGCTTTGGAGGGAGTAATACGAAGGGCAGGGATTGACACGAGTGGTACGATTTTCATTAGGTCCGTCCAGTTATTTGGTTTCGCCGACGACATTGATATCACGATACGTAACTTTGAGAGGATGGAGGAAGCCTACATCAGACTGAAAAGCGAAGCTAAACGGATTGGACTAGTCATCAACACGTCGAAGACGAAGTACATGATAGGAAGAGGCTCAAGAGAGGTCAATGTGAACCACCCACCACGAGTTTCTACCGGTGGTGACGAAATTGAGGTGGTTGAAGAGTTCGTGTACTTGGGCTCACTGGTGACCGCCGATAACGATACCAGCAGAGAAATTCGGAGACGCATAGTGGCAGGAAGTCGTACGTACTTTGGACTCCGCAAAACGCTCCGATCGAATAGAGTTCGCCGCCGTACCAAACTGACTATCTGCAAAACGCTTATTAGACCGGTAGTTCTCTACGGACACTAGACCTGGACGATGCTCGTGGAGGACCAACGCGCACTGGGAGTTTTCGAAAAGAAAGTGTTGCGTACCATCTATGGTGGGGTGCAGATGGCGGACGGTACGTGGAGGAGGCGAATGAACCACGAGTTACATCAGCTGTTGGGAGAACCATCCATCGTTCACACCGCGAAAATCGGAAGACTGCGGTGGGCCGGGCACGTAGCCAGAATGTCGGACAGTAATCCAGTGAAAATGGTTCTCGACAACGATCCGACAGGAACAAGAAGGCGAGGTGCACAGCGGGCAAGGTGGATCGATCAGGTGGGGCACGATTTGCGGACCCTTCGCAGACTGCGTAGCTGGCGAAGTGCAGCCATGGACCGAGCTGAATGGAGAAGACTTTTATGTGCAGCACAGGCCACTCCGGCCTTAGTCTGATGAATAAATAAATAAAATTCTGGAGGAACTCCTGGAGAACTCGAGAAATTTCGGGAAGGACTCTGAGGAAATTCCGGAAAAAAATCCAGGAGGAAATGAGGAGGAACTTCTAGAGGTATTTCTGAAGGAATTCTTGGAAGAATTTACGAATGAACTCCTGGAGGAATATTCGAATGAAAACCTTTTTCTGGAGGAGCTCCTGGAGAAATCTTCGGTGGAACTACTGAAGAAATTTCTGGAGGATCTCTTGGAAGCAGTTCCCGGAGAAGTTTCCGAAGGAATTTGTGGAAAAAATCTGAAGGGGTTTTTGGACTAATTTTCGAAGGAATTCTTTGTAAAGTGCAGTCAATAAAATTGACAATGTGACAATGTATAAAATAAATCAACTATGATACACGCCATCACCGGTGATTGCAAACGAAGTGACGCAGCCACATCGCTGTCGACGACTAAAAATAATCTATCGCGCTGCTGCCGACAATATTTTTATCGGCGCACATGTCTACTAAAAATCAAAAATCGTATTATACGTTTCCTTAACCCTGAATAACTGAAAATCTAAATACTTTCGAGACGGTGGTAATAAATAAATAAATAAAACTCGATCACTTTAAAACAAAAAAAAATGTCATTTGAAAAAAATAGTTTTGTTCGTTGTTTCAAAATACTGTTATTGTCGGCGTAGCACCAACTTAGAATTCGGAAGTCGGGACTTCCGAACCGAACTTTCTTCCGAAGTTTTATCTGTAAAACTAATTGATGCGTTGTTTAGCGCAACTTTAGGCGAATCCAGTGCACTACTTCCGAAGTTGGGAAAGTTGCCTGTATCTGGAGAAAAATCCAACTTCGATATAAAAAGCGTTCTAACTTTGTTCCGTATAGACAAAATAGATGTAATAACACATCCGATTTACAGCGGCGATGATGTGCATCAAGTCCGATGCGATATTACATACTTTTTGCTGTGTAACATTGAACGACTATTTTCTTAAAACTAGTAAGTGGTTTTAATAGTATAGTTGTTATAGCCATTGAGAAGTCAATTTAAAAAAAGAATATCAGATCCTCGTGTTGTAAACTTTCAACCACATTTGAAATTGAACAAAAACGCTAAAAGTTTCGATGTTCCGCCTTACTTCAGAAGATATGAATCAATGATGGCCAATATTAGTCATATTTTGAGTAACGACCATGAATGGTTAGATCTTAGATGAATGAATCAATGATGGCCAATATTAGTCATATTTTGAGTAACGATCATGAATGGTTAGATGTATAATATAACTGTGGTGAAAAATCAATCTCTGTATCCGGCAAACTGTCAAACTACCAAAAGGGCAATTTCCGATTTGGGCGTGTAAAATGCGATGAATACACAGCTTATAACCTATATTTTTATAATCAGCATGGTTTTGATTTTTTTAGATTTGTCATATTTTTGTTTCAAAATTGCTAACATGCGTGCTCACTGCTGTAAAAAATCACAAAAACAGTAAACAAATCAAATATATTTTCTTTGCTTTGTTTTTCGTAGGACCAATATCGGAGCTATGAGATGAAGTCCAGGAGCAGTAACCCTATTTATTATTTATTATTTTTATATCTTGAGCAGATCAACGCAATAAGTTTAATTATGTTATAATAGCTCCGTCCAGAATTTAGTTTCAAGTAGTTTTGTAAAAGCATATTTTACGCAATATTTAACGAACAAAACAGTTGGGTACCACAGTACCTCGCAGTAAAACATCATGCACTACACTGTTGAACTCTTAAGCTTTGAGGACCATGAATATAATTCTGCCCACAAACACCATTTTGTGAGATACATGAATATCCATAGTGTTGTATACCGATCGGTTCAGTTCGACGAATTGAGGTGAGGTGAGGTGTACGTATGTGTGTGAATGTCTGTATGTGTGTAATATAATCTTAACTCTTTTTAGGCACTTACCCTAAATTGATTTGAAATTGATTGTCTGAATGTCATTGTTCATTGAATCTATTCAACCATAATTGTTAGTTTAAGGAATTCTACTCAGTGAATTTTTAACACCAGAAGCTAATAGTGCTTATTTAATTATGAAATCTATGTTGCGTCAATTTGTCTGTGACTTGAATATACTATTAAAACCTTTATATGACAATAAGTGTTTTATTTAGCATCAAAGTATATTTCAAGCCAAAAAGTGACCAAATTTCGTTAGTTTTGTAGAATATGATAAAAATCGATACCGAAAATTGGTCCCTTGGAAGCCACAGAAAAAATATATTTCTTATATACCTCCTTTTTTTCGATTGTGTGATCGTAAAGACGTAGCCGGTGCCGTTATCGCTTCTTAGAAAATAAGCTCTCGAAGCTAAACATACAATTTATTTTTACCGGGATCTCAGTAATTTGTTGAACTTTTACCAAGATTCGTACAGCCAAGCCCTAGCAAACTTGTTTTTTTGTCGAGATTTCTGTCAAAATTGCTGAAAATCAGCAAATATTTTGCCGGAAATAAGTTAACAAACGTCACTTTTGCCGAGATATCAGATTTTTGCTTTTCTGGGCAAACGGCTGTGCAGATTTTTCCGAGCCGCAGAAATAAAAACTGAATGTGTACCTCAAGCCCTTTTTCATTAATTCCTTGTGCGATTTTGATTCCTCTGGTCAATCCCGAGTAACAATTACAAATTGCAATGTCAGCTTGCCTAGCCATACTCACAAAATGATAAAATCACTTACAATTTAACATCGATAGTCGAAAAATCCTGACTCTGTGTACGTTCCGGTTCCGTGATAAAAAGGCGACCATCAATGTTCACCAAATGAACCGAAAAAGATTAAACTGAAAGAAAATTGCTTTTATTTGACGTATAAAACCAACAAACCAACTTCCGCCGGCTTTGTCGGTATCTTAAATCGAATCCGAAAGTTTTCCGCAAGTAATATATTTCTACTTAGCGCTGAACAAACAAACTTCATCGGTAGGAAAATTTTCTTCAAATTCTTCCGGAAGAATCAATTATGGTAGGTTCCTGAGAGCGGCAATAAAAGTTTCCCTTCATTCATGCACCATTCATGCCGCACAAATATTGAGATGCCAAGTTCAATGCGATAATTGGATCCCTACGAGATCGGTGTCGATTGAGATTTGCAAAAACAAACATCGGAAGGAAGGGGGTTTCCGCAAACCGGGGCTAATTACCATCTAATTGTGCCCATTTCCCAATCGGATACGACGTGTAGCTTGGCTCGATATGGGCACGATAATGGGAACGATGATGGGGGGTAAATCCATTACTCTAATCATTTTCCTATCGGCAAAGCATGAGATGCAACTCGTTTCCATGCAGCTAAGAAAGCCGACAAATGAAGATGATGGGCTTCTATTAGAGCAATCTAATACGCTTCGTGTGCTTTTGCCGCTACTGCAGTTGCAGTTTCTGCACGAAACAAGACGATGAAATGGAATTACCTCAGCAATATTGGTACATACTTACAGCAATGATATTAGATAAGAAACCTGCACTCTGAGCTAATGGCAGCGGAAAACATTTTCTTTGAGTATGCAATATTCGTTACAGTCCGTTGGATGCCTGAATTAGAGCTGGATAGATGTAGCTAGCAAAGGATTTGTCTATAAAGAAGCGATTTGATTCCAGGTTGCCATGTAAAATGTACAATAAGTTCCATTTTCGAGCAAATAGGTAGGTATAAATAAACGATCAAATTTTTGAGAATCAGTTTAAGGAGGCCACAATGCTCACCTGACCTAAACCTAGTCAAAGAGGAGGCCTTACTTGAATTAAACTTTTATTTATTTCTCGCAAGAATGGTATCATAACCAAGTAAGAGATATAAAAGTTGCTGAAGAGAATTTTAGTAACTATTCAATTGGTTTCGATTCATTATAATTATAATTATAATTATAATTTATATAAATAGATTGGAAAAAATATAAATTGAATAAAAATAAAATCGAGTATGAAAACCATTTAATTTATAACCTTCGGTGTCATAATGAAGCCTTGCTCGACTGCATCCAGTAGTAGCCAATAGCCATGCTCCATCTTGTTGACCACGCATCCACAAGCCAAAACGTCGCCGCTCGCATCGTGTTTTCCCGTTGTTGGAACCGATAGCGATCATATGGTTCCAAACCCCCCTGTTTGATAGCCATCATAACAAAGTTTGATTAATGGCCCCATTTTCGCTCTCATTTGGATCGGTCCAACGCCCCTGTATGGACCAACGGCAGCAGCAAGCACTCTAATCGCGCACACCACGGACGGTTCACGACCACGCCAAGAGTGCCGGCAAGAGAAGGCCGGCCACTGGTCAGCTACCACGCCGCATGGGTCACTTCTTGCGGCCGGACGGATGATGATAGGTGGAACTCGTTTGTGCTCTCCGTTGATGGTCCTCTTGCGTCGTCGCGTCCCGAGCGTGCACACATCCCGCTACCACCGACGACGGACTAAGCTCCGGTTTGCCGGCCTTGCGGTTCCGTTTAGTGGTGTTTGGCCGCACCCGCAGGCGATGATATTGGTCCGGTTTGGCGATCCGGGTGTTGGCTGGTTGGCTCCGGTAAGGCATCCTCTTCGCTAAGCGAAACGGATACCGGGTTTGCACTAGCAGCCGTAGTAGATAAGGGTATATGAGATAAGTTTCAAAAGATTTTCTAAATGAAGTTTCAATTTTTTTATAATTTCTAACAAACTTTTGTTTAAAAGCAATAAACTTAGGGAATACGTGTACAAAATTATCATGTTGGAAAAAGTTCACGTCAGTTTTTTTTTCAAACATATCGTTCACCGTGAACCGCGGTAGCATTCGTCGATGCATGATGGCGATAATGGTTGGACGCATTTATGAACGGATATCCCCACCCAATGCGCAAGGAAACGAGGATATTGCAAGAGCGTTAAATGTTGGAAGCGACCACGATAGCAGTATGTTGCGGTGCGGTTGGAGCTATTATAAGCTGGCGTAAAATTGGTAATTGAGGAGAATATGAGTGATTTGGATTGTGTATCGGAGGGTGAAACCATAGCCGTATAATTTGAAAATTTGAAACAAAATAAGATTAGCAAAAACGACGAATGAGATTACCTTCAATAGATCGAATTTCGCAATGTTGGTAATCAATTTGCTTGAATAAATCATGACTCGGAACATATTCTACAGATAATAGATATTCTTTTTTGCATTAGAACTTCAGATAGTGAGATTTGAACTCACTATGTAAAGGTTATAAGTTTAAATCGTGGAGATCTATATATGGTCTATTACAATTGAGGGGGTTATAAGCAGAGAGGTGTAAGTGACATTTTGGTCAAAATTGAGTTGACTACAGCAAAAAATACTTTAGTTCAAGAGTTTTGCGGCAATATGTTGATATAGTTTGTACGTTGTAAAATGCAAAAATTCACAGAAAATCTGTATTTTTTTTTAAATTCCATGCATTTTTTATGAAACGAAAAAAATATTGTAAAACTTTACACCCATTTTCCTCAAACCCTTTTGCGTATGACCCCCTCAATTATTACTTGTATGAAAGCCTAAAATTACTTCGATATGAGCGTTTTGTGCATACCTAGTCATTGCTATTGCGATAATTTTGTTATGACATTTTTCACACTTCTTCGTGAATTTATCCTCTTTGCTATTTTCCGCTTCATGTCAACGTATTCCGCATTGGTGAATCGGATAAGTTTTAAAATCATATCTAGGGAAGTGGGGTAGCACGCCCATAGGGGTTAAAACGCGCCACCCTGAATAAGGTTAAATATCCCCATTTTGATTATTTTCAATAGTCTATACGATAAAGCAATGAAAATATTGCCATTGGATACATATATTTCATGATTTTTCTCTAGTTATACATGAAAAACTCGAAAAACGATTTTTGCGTGTTTTGATGCAATTCTAGCTCGGTGGAATTTAGCCTTTCTGTCGCTGTTATACATTGATAAATTAATAATTGAGCCATGAGCCATGCTGCTTACTCGTGTTCTTTATGTTCCACACGAAATCGTCGTCAAAATGGTTTTAAAACGATTTTATGGGCCTTCAAACTTCTGAGGTCGGTGTGGGGCATTACGCCCATGCTCATTTCGTATGACCGAAACAGCTGAAACATTCGGTTAATTGCCTTAATGTAGGCAATTAAAATGAAAATCAGTACGATAAGCACATGCGCGTTTTAACCCATCCACTGGCGCATCTCACCCCGCATGGTTTCAAAATCATTTTTTCGGGTGCTTTAAAAAACAAATTTCTGTGCAATAAAATGGACAATTAGATATCTGTTATCGGTAGTCAGTCGCAGATATGCTGTTCTTCAGTATGCGCTGATGAACACTGGCTGAAATGGTGGTTTTCATTGATAAAAATGGCATTTTCCTTAACGTGGGCGTCCTACCCCCAGTTCCCCTACTCACTCAGTACCTGCACACAGGTAAAAACCTCTTCCCCAAAATGAGAAAATGAAAAATGATTTCATAGTTCCATCGTGTTTTCTATTCAGAGCTTATAATATTCATCTTCAAGAAGCAACTTCGGTCCGAATTTCGACAAACATTGCATGATTATTCAAAACACAGAATGACATAGTCAGACGACTGCTAAACAAACTCATTTATTCGACTGTCACTAAGTGTGCTTACCATGTGTTACAATAATTTGCATTGTTTATCAGTACTGAGATTTTCATTTTCATTGAGAGATATTTACTCTTTATACTCTCTCGCTTTCATTGAAAACATAAACAATGAAAGGAATTTCCCTAAATTTGGTCTCTTGAAAATGAAATTGCAACTGGTTTCGCTTTCACATGACGACCATGAAAACTACCAGTGCTGTTGTTTATATTGATGTTTACCGTTGAAAGTGCCTTGCGGATGAAATTCGGATTCAGTGCTATGTGATATTTATTTAAAACGTGTTCAGATTTCAGATTGTAGAATGTGCATAAATAATCAATGACTAAGGGGCTGTCCACAAACCACGTAGACCGAAATTTCACATTTTCAAACTCCACCGTCCCCCTAGTAGATTTTCGTAGACTTTTCCAAAACCCCTCCCCACCCCTTTTGAAGTAGTAGACTTTTCTGAATTTTACAAAATATCATATGCGATTTTAAAAATCTGGAGTTCAACCATGTTTTAAACAATTCAGCTATTCGAGTTGAAATTCCGAGAATGTCGAGTCAACATTCCAATAAGTTTTTCGTGGAAATTTCGTAGAATTTCCCGATTGATAACCTTTAAAGTTTCCCGATTATACTCCAAAGAACATTCCGTAAAAATTGCGATGCTTTTCTTAAAAGTTCCATGCAATATCTTGTTGAATAATCATCTGTTGAAATCCCAAGAATTTAATTGTAAAATCCAAAAATTTTCCCGTTACCGTGGGGCATCGAAATCCGTACACTTAAACACCTTAGTATATGAAAAAGTCATTAGAAAATAGGAATCGAATGTAAATAAAACGTTTGTCATTGACACAGACGCATGAAGGCTTCTATTTTTTAAGTGTTTCACATTTACTCATTAAGAACTACGAAAAACATGATAAAATAATGAATTAAATCAACTACTCCTGACTCGAAATCCGTCCACCGTGGACGGATTTCGAATCAAAGGATCAAAATCCGTACAGCTATTTCTTAACTAAATATTTAAATTGAAACAGTCTGATTGACTAAACTACCATTGTAAATAGTTCGATACGCACCTTGAGAAGCGATCCCTTCGATTTTTATTCCGCTTATCTTATGTAATGATTTGCAATTAGCAATTAAAACACAGTTACTTTTGGTGCAATTATGCTCTGCCCGAAAACAAAATGGCGGCACAAACTCCGCGTTTGGTGGGTGTATATTTGTTTTTGATTTTTGTTGTTTTAATTTCAAAGCCTTCTTTCTAATTCTATGCCTTAAAAGCTTAGTGTCAAGTATCTGAACAGGATAAGATTAATTATTCCTACATTAATTACCTTTAACCTCCTTTAATTTATTGATATCTCATGAGGTGGACGGATTTCGGTACTGTACGGATTTCGGTACCGCACGGTATTAGTAATTTTCAGTGAAAATTTAAATTTTATTTTCCGAGGTAATTGTAAGTGTAAACGAACATTTCGAAATATTTCCCGTGGAATTTTAGAATGGTTTCCTATGATATTTTTAAATTTCTATTTCAAGTTCGAAGCAATTTTCACATTTCAAAGAATTTTCCGAATAATTTGCGATGTGAAGAATTTTCAATTGAGATTTTTGGTGAATTTCTCGTCAAAATTTCGAAAAAAAAATCCTGAAAATTATAAAGGCTTTCTTACAAAAATTGCAAATATTTTATTTGTGGAAACTCAAAGAGTTTTTGGTGGGGAATTCAAATTATTTCTCGTTGAAATTTTCAACAATTTCTATAGCAATGCCAAAGATTTTCCATCAATAATTCCAAAGAATTTGCATTAGAACTCCCGAATAAATTGCCATAACATTTCTAATAATTTCCCATGGACATTCCGAAGAGTTTCGCTTATACATATGTCTAAAGAATTCCTCGCGAAAATTCCGAAGAATAAACGAAATTAAGCAAAGTTTCCCAAGAACTTCCTAGAAAATATCCAGTTGAAATTCTGAAAGGCTTCTCGCGGAAATTTCGGAGAATTCCCCTTACAAGTTTTAACGAATGTCTTTTGGAAATTCAAATGACTTTTTCTTTGATATTCCAAAATGCTTCCTTTGTAAATTCCAAAGAATTTTCCGTTGAAGTATGACATAATTTCCCGTGAAAATTCTCAAAAATTGCCTGTCGTTTCTATAGAAGTTCCTGCCGAAAATCAAAAAATATTCTAGTATAATTTGCAATAAAATCCGAGAGGAAATTTAAAAAAAATCGAAAGTTTTTATAGAGAATTTTCCTGCTCAACATAGAAGAATTTCTAGGTAAAATCCGTGATAGTTTTAAGCCGTAGTTCAGCAAAAAAAAAATCAAACAAGTGAACTTCCCACAAAACTGCTGCATAAATTGTTATTAAAAAGTCTACGTGGACATTTGGTATACCCCCTCGTCCCCCTTCGTAGACTAACGTAGACTTTTTTGAAACCCCTCCCCCCTCTCAAGAGTCTACGTGGTTTATGGACGGCCCCTAATATACAACCGAATATTGACAATCCAAAGCCGACTATGATTGTGTCTGGAAGTGAGCTGACAAGTGAAGAAAGGTTGACTTCACCAAAAAATTTCGAATATTTTACACTCCGGTTTTCATGTTATAAAAATACACCATGAATTTAATTTATGATTTCATGATTTATTTTCGCGTACCACATCCATTGCGTTGCGATTTATTTCCTGAGATTGAAAATTCAAAAAAAAAAGTCCAACGTGGGGTTCGAATACGAGTCCACATCTTGGGAACGAACCCGGGCAGAAGCCATGAGCAGAATAACAAAACGTAACATGGACTTGATTGATATAAGAGATAAAAGAACAGGCAACAATATCAAAAATTTGCACCGAAATATCGTTCAAATATCAAGATATGCTATGGATAACAACAAACTAATGGCACAAGATATTGATCACTTCTTACAAATAGCATAACTTGATCTTCTCATGATATTTTAGTGCAAAATATTGATATTGTCGTTTGATTTTGTATTTTAGTGAATGTGAATTTTAGGAAGTGTATTTTAATTTATTTTAATAGTAGTGAATAATTAGGGTCACATCATGGAAAATCCTATTTCTCCAGTCTTACCCCCACATAATTTAGGAGAATTTGTTTCTCCAAATGCAGGTGAAAATGTTCTTACAGATGAAGAAGTTAGAATCCAACAAACGCAGGAAATTATCAATCGTGCAGATTAAATTATAAAAGCGATGCAAACACCACAAACAATCAGCAATTTAACAGCCTTTGACGGTAACCCCGTCAAGTTACATTCGTTTGTTCGATCAGTAGAACTTCTATTACCTTTTCTCGGACCTGTGGAAGACACACCATTCAAGAAAGTCTGGATGCAGGCAATCCGAGCAAAAATTGTTCAAGTACTTGACATTTACGGCACCCCATTAGATTGGAACGAAATCAAAAGTAACCTTTTTGCCTATTACAACGATAAAAGAAACTCTGTTACACTTACCAGAGAGTTGTTCCAACTACAACAAACTGGAACTATTGAAATGTTTTACGGATCAGTCCAGCAAGTGTTATCGCTTCTCATAAATCACGCCAACATAATTAGTTCAAACGATCCCGATGTAACAGCGGATCGTTTAGAAACACACAAACAAAACGCCCTACAAGTATTTTTAGCAGGACACCGAGAACCAATTGGTGGTAATGTACGGGCCCGTAAGCCTAGAACGCTGAAGGAAGCTTTTAATGCGTGTGTGGAAGAGAGAAATTTTCAGAATGGACATGGGCTTAACCTTTCAACCTCCTAAGCAAAATTTATCTTCCATGCATCCAGTTCCACCATCAGTTCCTCCAAAGCAAAATCTACATCCAATTCCAAATTTCATACCACGAAAAATCAGGCAGCCAAATATACAACCGCATTATCACAGGCAACCTTTCTCTCCATTGCAACCTACTCATCAACCACACCCAATGCAACGACCCATCCAGCAATCATTCAATTTCAATCGTCCGCCAATTCCCCAACGAAACCCATTCCCCTTCAGACAGATCCCGTTGCTGAACCAGACACCAATGGAAATTGACGAGTCATTACGTTCGCAAAAAGAAAACTTTATGAATCGACCACAGCGAGCAATAAACTATCACGAAGCCTACCCTAATACCTACTACGATAACTACGACAGCTACTACTATGACAATTACTACGACGCCGAATACTACTACTATCCCGTCCAAAATCATTACATCGAAGAGATTCCAAATTAAAACCAACATTCTATTTGAAATCCGGATCATTAACTCTTGGTAATACAATAAAGCACAATATTAATAGCAAGGACGATATACCGATTCACTCTAATGGGCCAAACACAATTGATACGTTTGCGTGCGTTTTGACAGTTTTCCCATGGAGAAACTGTCAAAACGCACGCAAACGTATCAATTGTGTTTAGCCCATAAGAGCTATAGGTATCCGTACGCCTTGAAGGAAGAAGTTCAAAGGCAGATTCAAGAACTTTTTTGACAAGGAATAATTCGTCATTCGAATTCTCTTTGGTCCTCAACTATTTGGGTTGTACCCAAAAAGCTAGACGCATCGGGTCAAAAGAAATGGAGACTTGTGGTCGATTACCGCAAGTTGAACGACAAGACCACAAATGATAAGTACCCAATACCCAAAATTACAAAGGTATTGGATAAATTAGGGAGATGTTATTATTTTACCACTCTCGATCTCGCTTCTGAATTCCACCAGAAGTCACCCTAAACACCCTAAAGATATTTCAAAGCCAACACACTTAAAAAATATGACCGAACTCGGTTCATGTTTCTACCGAACCGATTCGGTTATTAATAAAGAACCGAATAATTCGCTTTAAAATAAAAATTCAGCTACATGTTTTCAAATTGAAACCGAATGATTGGTTACATCAGAATATATTTGACAGAAACCATGTCAAATGAACCGAACATTTCGGTAAAACATTTTTGTGTACTTATTCGGTACCTCGTTCGGTACGGAAGAACCGAGAAAACTCGGTATAACAAACTTCATTTTGATATATACCAATCCTGGACGTAAGCAATTAATTAACAATATAGGCATACATGTTTGATTGAAGCTGTTTTACAACTTTTACATGTTTTTTCTATGTTATTCAATTTGTGCAGCATATAAATTTATACACGTAGTGCGTGGAACAATCTTAGGGAATATGAAAAAGCTATTTTCATTTAATGATCCTTGTTTTTATTTTCAGATTGAAATAAGTTATACCCGCCGGAATACACCCAGCTTGCTATCTCATAGCGTTCTTGCTTAACTTCTTGGAATGAATTGTAATAATCGCAAAACGATGGAAGATTTTCCTTTCAGTTCATTTTTATTTTTCATAATTGATTTTTTTTTCTTTTGGAATGATTGATGCTGATAAATTGAACCGAACTTCGTTATTGTTTTACAGTAAGTTCGGTTCACATGACAGCTCTCGGTAACATTATTTAACCGAACATCGGTTATCCTTGATAAAGTAAACCGAGTATTTTCGGTAAATTTGACAGCTTGATCTTGACAGAATAGTTAACGAGCGCTCGGTTCCTCTTTATTGAACCGAGCAGAGAACCGAGCGTTCAGCAGATAAAAACTCGGTTGAAATTTAACCGAGTTCGGTAAAATATTCTAAGTGTGAACCTTCACAGTAGAACATGGGAAATACGAATTCATCCGAATGCCTTTCGGACTGAAAAACGCCCCTTCTACCTTCCAAAGAGTAATGGCTAACCTGATTGGTGATGGTGACCTGATTGGAACCGTTTGCTTAGTGTATATGGATGACATAATTGTATTTTCCACATCACTTCAAGAGCATATTATTCATTTGAGGAAAGTTTTAGAAGCACTTCAAAAATATAATCTTAAAATTCAACTCGACAAATCCGAGTTTCTGTGCAAAAAGGTAGCCTTTCTGGGACATATTGTGACATTAGAAGGAGTAAAACCGAACCCCGATAAATAGATGTCATTAAAAATTGGCCTTTACCAAATACAGAAACAGAGCTTCGTGGTTTCCTTGGTACCATGAGCTACTAACGACGTTTTATTAAAGATTTTGCCAAAATAACAAAACCTCTAACGGAACAATTAAAAAAGGGACAACAGATTACACACACGGATAAACATTCTAGTAGCAAATTTGCTATTGGAGCAGCTCTTTCTCAAGGAACTGTCGGTCAAGTTAGACCAGTGGCATTTGCATCTAGAACGTTAACTAAAACAGAAATAAACTATTCTGTAATTGAAAAGGAATTACTAGCAATCGCCTGGGCATGCAGATATTTCCGTCTATATTTGTATGGACGTAAATTCACCTTATATACAGATCACAAACCTCTAACGTATATTTTCTCATTGAAAGATCCAAACGACAAAATGATAAGGATGAGGTTACAGCTAGAGGAGTACGATTATGAGATCCGTTATCGACCAGGGAAACAAAACGTCGTCGCTGACGGGTTATCCAGGATCAACAGCAACGAAGTAAACGTGAACGAAGAGGAGGATACCTCAGATACACAGTCGTGTAACTCAGCAGATACGGATGACTCACATTTCATTTACATGACAGAAAGTCCGATAAACAATTTCAAGAACTAAATAATTCTTAAAAAGGGTCATATAGATTCACAAACATTTGAACAAATTTTTCTGAATACTTTCAGGAGGACCATCATCAGAACTGACTTCTCAGTTGTCAAACTCCTGGATATTTTCAAGCAATATATGGGTCCCAAAAGATCGAACTGTATTCTTTGTGATGAGTCGATAATAAATAGTTTGCAAATTGTCTACAGAAACTATTTCAGTAGATATCGCACATTCAATCTCACAAAAAAAATATTGATCGACCTTCGGACACCGGAAGAACAAAATGATAAGACAGAAGAAATCCATAACCAGGCTCACAGAGAAGCGCAAGAAAATCTCCAACAAATGATCAACAAATACTATTTTCCAGGGATGAAGCGCCAGATTCAACGCTTCGTTAATGTGTGCGAAACATGTGTGAACGTCATCCGTGCAAAATTAAATTACACACCCCAGAGATCCCTACCAAACCTTTCGATACTGTACATCTAGACATCTTCATATCGCAACCTGATCTCTTTCTCTCAGCCGTCGACAAATTTACCCGATTTGGAATGCTAATTGATATAAAATCAGGATCTATTCCGGATATAAGAGCAGGTCTTGTCAAATTGTTATCTCTATACAGTATTTACTCCAAAAAGAATAGTTTGCGATAATGAACCCGCTCTTAGATCTGGCGAGATCAGAACTCTTTTGGAAAGAATAACAACAGAAATTATCTACAGGGTGTTCAATAAGTTCGAATACACTTTAAAAAAATGTATAAAAATTAGGATTAAATTATTTCTTTTCCTGGTTGCATTTCATTGGAAGTATTGTTTATCAGGAACGTTTGTAACATTTCTTTTTGAATGACCTCTATTTTATACTTCTTCACGAGCTTCAAACGTTTCTAAAACCCATCGCTAGCGGCACGCACGGTCTGCATGGGCATTTCGTTCCAGATTTTGAGAATTACTTCTTGAACTGGTCCAAGTTACTGACCTTGTATTCGTACAGCTTTAATATAATAAAGGACCAAACAAGTAAGTTAAGAGGGTTCAAATCCGGGAAGCTGGGAGGTCGCAAAGTTTTGTCCAAAAAGTCGATGAAATTGTCCCCATATAAGGCTTAAATCGCATTTTCCGTGTATAAAGGGTTATCGTCCTATTGTAACACGTAGGGCTGACCTCCGACCTTAGTTTCGAAGTGCGCCGCAATGATTTTGACCTTCAAAAATGGCTATTTATAATGCCCCAATCCATTTTCAACGCGCGTACCGTGCGGGACCGAAATCCGTACAGCACCGAAATCCGTCCACCTCATGAGATATCAATACATTAAGAGAGGTTTAAGGTAATGAATGCAGGAATAATTATTCTTATTCTGTTCAGATACTTGACAGTAAGCTTTTAGGGCATAGAATTGGAAAGAAGGCTTTGAAATAAAAACCACAAAAATCAAAAACAAATCTCCACCCACCAAACGCGGAGTTTGTGCCGCCATCTTGTTTTCGGGTAGAGCATAATTGCACCAAAAGTAACTGTATTTTAATTGCTAATTGCAAATCATTACATAAGATAAGCGAAATACAAATCACGGGATCGCTTCTCAAGGTGCATATCGAACTATTTACAGTGGTAGTTTAGTCAATCAGGTTGTTTCAATTTAAATATTTAGTTAAGAAATAGCTGTACGGATTTTGATCCTTTGATTCGAAATCCGTCCACGGTGGACGGATTTCGAGTCAGAAGTAGTTGATTTAATTCATTATTTTATCATGTTTTTCGTAGTTTTTAATGAGTAAATGTGAAACACTTCAAAAGTAGAAGCCTTCATGCGCCTGTGTCAATGACAAACGTTTTATTTACATTCGATTCCTATTTTCTAATGGCTTTTTCATATACGAAGGTGCTTAAGTGTACGGATTTCGATGCCCCACGGTAATAAACAAACAACAAGTGACAGAATGCCAACACTACACACATCCGATAGCGTATATAATACTATATATACTATATATATCGCTGACATCAATACTAATACAGAATATATACATTGGGCTTACAAACACAATGATCAAAGTGTGATCCCCATCAGGAACCATTTTCACCAGGTTATTGTCCGACATTCTTAGGGTGACCATATGGAATTTTTCCAAAGGAGGACAATTCACCCAAAGTGTAGCGAAAAAGTAGGACATTTAGTTAAAAAGGAGGACACAAAAAACATCGATAGATTTTTGGTTTTTAACGCGATTAAAAATATTATATTTGTTTGCACACTAATGTTTATTGGAAGAAGTTTTTGTAAGAACCAGCAAGTAACCCAGCAAACAAGAGATCGTATATCATTGCGAATAAGTGCACAAAGTGGAGGCCATATACATACACTTTGCATGAACTCAAATAAAGGCATGTACCTATATCGCCTCCACCTTACACTTATTTGCTAGCACATGCAACTTTGTTTTAGCTGTGAGATATGGCATCTTTTTCTACTTTTTTAAGTTATAAACATTACATCTCCAGATGAAATATTTCCAACTGTCATTATAGCACATTATAATCTATATCACTTTCCAGTTATAAACTTCCAGCACCTTCATTGTAATGGTAAGATTTTAGCTTCAACTAATTTTCAAACACTTTCAAATCAACAGTGAACAGAATTTTAACAAGAACAGCTCATCGCATACAATTCTGAAAATTTGTAAATAGATAACTGACTGAACATTAGGTTCTATAAGGACGGAACACAGGATGCTTAGGGGACCAGTGAAATTTGTTTCTTGAATGCCATTAAGAATCACAATTTAAGGCATGTAAATGAGAATGATATTGTTAACTGTATCACCAAGTTCTTAACTGAAGAAATTTAAAACTGTTCAGATTTAGACTAAAGAAACTCAACTGTTCAGATTTCTATTCCATTCTAGGCATGGCATAGGGACTGCTCTTTGCCGCACATATTCAAGAAACGTACCGTGCGATGCGTTCCAAAGGCAATTCGATGGGTGTTTACTCGTAGAAAATTTTGAGAAGCATTTGCATTTTTCCTAATCCATTTCCCAATTCAATCCAATACCTATTCTTCTGTTATCTTCGACATCTGTGTTACTGCAACTCAAGAATTTAATTTCCGATATTAACATTGATTTTATTCAAAAACCTAAAGGAAAATATTGCATTATTAGCAAGCAAAACACCATAATATGTGCAACGATTAATTTGCTAATGGATCTCTGTTGCAGTAACTAGAATTACTACAGAAGAAAGTTATTTTTTTCAATATCCAAAAAGGAGGACATCTGATTTTTAATGAAAAAGGAGGACATGTCCTCCTTTAGGATACCATATGGTCACCCTAGACATTCTGAGCATGACATTGTGAATGGATCACCTTGGCCACTGAGTGATTCTTTAGTCACACTTTTTGTATGAGGTATCTAAAAAAATTTTATGGATTGTCACATTTCATGGACTCTAAACGTTACGTATTTAATGAAAGTTCCCTGAACACAAGGGTTTTTGTTGTTACTATGCGTACACCAGTTCCAATGTTTGAATCTATACATGGACCACCATTGGCGAAATAGCCATTTTTTCATATTAATATTGAGACTGTTCAAAATCGTCAAATTTAGCGTTACGTAATTTGTGAACGAACTCATTCCGGATATTTCGGAGAACCATTTGGTAGCATGAGTCACAATGTCAATGCTGTACCCAGAATGTACATACGAATGCTTAAAATTGCTTTGAATTGAAATTCATAAATTGGCCTTTTTCATGAATGCTCTTGATTTCCGTTCCCTTAGGGTTCTTTCACAAAACTCGTAACGCTGAATTTGATAATTTTGATACCCCACTCTCCCTCTCGCAATTCTTTTTTGTGGAAGGTTTAATTTTTTTGTACGGACCGTAACGCGTGGTCTTACTTCCTCCCTCACCCTCACCGTTACGTAATTTGTGAACAGTCCCTTAGGAAAGCGAGAAAGGCACTATCATTACTAGCCCAGGAAACATTTTGGTTTTATGCTGGTTTTATAACACTCTTGAAAAGTAAATTATGGTATTCAAGAGCGGTATAAAAATTAAAATGTTACTTGGGAGGTGTCTTGCACATGTTGGATACGTTACGGATACACAAAGATAATATTTCTATTTTTGTTAGATGGGTAAAAATATTACTACGGATAATCGAGCCATTTTCTCCGGATAATCGAGCCCCGGATAATCGAGCCTCCGGTTGATCTAACCTCCGGATAATTGAGTCCGGCCTGTATGACGATTTATCGAAAAAAGAAATTTATAGAATTGCTCTAAGTTTGTACAATAAAACCATTCATTCGGCACATAAACACAAACCTTTCGAAATTCTATTTGACCAAAAAGAACACGAAGAACTTCTTCCAGATATATAGAAACTATTAGATTTTGACGTAAACTACGTCTAAGGGGAAGGCACGGATATAGAGTGTAAAATGAAAATTTCCTAATCCAAAACCGCCATGAAGATTCAAACGAGATTTCAAACGCTAAAAGTTCCTCTCTCTATCTTTTGGTGGATTTCCGAAATTTTCTTATCAATCAACTCGGAAACTGTCCAGAATTTTTTTCAAGCCCATTGAAACTATTGATTATTACCGATGAATCATGGAGAATTCCTTTTACACTCTGCACTCGGTGATTCGTACAAAAAGTAGAAAAAATAGAGCCATAGCTATAACCGCGGTCAAAGCAAATGTGTAGTGTCTACAGATGCTGGACATGTTCGTGTAAGCAAAGGGTGATTTATTACACTTATCAACAATAAATTTATATTTGCGATGCTTAAAGGTTGCATTTGTAATTACCGACGTCTAAAATCGACTGGTTACTGGCGTTTTCGTTAGATTGCGAAAATTCCGAGATTATTTGGTGACAAAGTAGGAAGGGGATCATCGCTTTAACGGTGTTGAAGTCACTTGCATGTATGCATGGTTGCATGTTCAGATAAGTTAAAAGGCTAAGTTGTTACTATAATCTAAGTTATTACGATATCTTAATGTCCCCATGATTACTCAGGCAAAAATGGGCCTCTTAAGGAAAACGATAGGTAGGGATTGTGAAAACTGTTCAGCAGGACCAGTGAACTTTGTAGACCAATTGAGATGAATCCTAGTACAATTTAGAGAACTTCGAACATCTGCATCAAACTAATTTGGACTGCATATAATACGCAAGAGCTCTATGGACTTGTATGGATTTGTTAGGTTGATTCCAATTGGATACCAGGCGTACTTGATCTTCTAAACTAAATGATCTGAATTCCTGAACAATTTGGAGGACCTAGAATATCTGCATTAAACTAATTTGAGTTACACATAATACGCAAGGGCTTTTAGGGCTTATATGGAAATGCTGGGTTGATTTCAAATGGATAACAAGCGTAGTTGATCTTGTCGACCGATTGATCCGATATCCAGAACAGTTTGGAGAATCTAGAACATCTGCAACAAACTAATTTGGACTGTACATAACATGCAGGGGATCTAGGGACTTGTATGGACATGATGGGTTGATTACGAATGGATACTATGCGTAGGTGACTTTCTAGATCAATTGATCTGAACTCCAGAACAATTTGAAAAACCTAGAACATCTGCATAAACTAATTAGTTTTTTAGTATCAACAGAGATACGCATTTCATCCTCCACTTGAGGACTTCTTCAGTGTGTTGTTATCGACTGAAGATGTCCTCAAGTGGAGGACGAAATGCGTATTTGTGTTGATACCAAAAAACTAATTAGTGGAAGTAAAAGGAAGACAATAGTCGTTTAAACGTGTAACATTTTCCCTTAAGACGCTCGCAAATAATTATTCATCTGCATCAAGCTAACTTGAACTGCACATGATAGTTAAAGGCATAAGAGACTTGAAAGGACATGTTAGGTTTGTTTCGGTTCAATACCAGGCGAAGTTGGCTTTGTAGACCAATTGATCTGAATTCCAGACAGTTTGGAACCTAGAACATCTGCATCACTAACTACTAATTTTAGACTGCTCAAAAACGCAAGGGCTTTAGGGTCTTGCATGATCAAGCTTGGTTGTATTTCGTTTTGAAGTTCGTCCTAATCGATAAATTTTACTCATATTGAATCACCAATCGATATTTTCTACATTTTATATGACAGCATCCGTACTCCAGCTGATTCAGCAAAAAAAATAGATAGGGTCCCTAGAAACATAACAAACTAGCAAACTACAGGAAACTAGATGAGGTGGATAAGACAACCGTGGAAAAAATATGAAAATTGCTTAGAAGATGCCCGGGAACCTGCTGTTTGAAACCATGATTCGACATGAAGACGGCCTTACTGTTGAGGTCGAAATACGTATCTGTCAGGATACAATTAAGTGGTGGAATTCAATGGGATTGTTTAAAACTCGTCTTATGACAGATGATTCGACATGTTAATCAAGAACATGTAGGTCCCAATATGCAACTAGGATCAAGTTTCGTATAATACAAGTTCAATACAATGCTTGCACACTTGTTCATTTATTTAATAAAACGGATGAGATGAAATTTGCGTAAAAAGTTGAGTCACAAGATGAATCATCGCATAAATGTACCATGCGTCTCCATATGCTATTATGGTTATATGCTGCTGAACAGTTTTCACAATCCCTAGCTATCGTTTTCCCATTTTGGCTGAAAAACACTCATGGTGACATTAAGATTTCGTAATAATTTAGATTAAAGTAATAACTTAGTATTTTAACTTATTTGAATATGCAATCATGCAAACATGCAAGAGTCTTCAACGCCGTTAAAGCGATGATCCCATTCCTACTTGGTGACCAAATTATCTTGGAATTTTTCTGATCAAACGAAAAACGCCAGTAACCAGTCGATTTTAGAGGTCGATTACTACAAATGCTACACATGAGCATCGCGAAATTTATTGTGTAATCAAAGAATTGCTGCACGATCGCACATGATTTGGATGTGCAGAATGGTCTCGATACTCGCGTTATTTTGTTCTGCTTTGTGCGGCCGTGCGGATGTTGGATCCCAGTGATTACTCGTGAAAGTGCAAATGACTCGTCGGCTTCTATTAATGGGAGTATCACGTCTACTTATTCCTACCTATTAATTGATCTTCATTCGAACACAGCCAGCGCCGGTATTGCTTAATTTTGGGTCACCAGTTTTTACACATTGAAGGTAATATTAGTCCCAAACATCATCTGTTGGTTCTCTTTGAAATTACATCTGGCCTGGCAATAACGGATTAGAAATCGTGGGTGGTCAATCATCCTCATATTCATTCTCAAACCAGCGGCATAACAAATATATTATATTAATATAATATATTTGGGCATATAGGCAATCAAATTAATGACCTCCCGGCCAAAGTTTAACTATGGAGAGTCTCCAGTTTGTGTCTAAAGACTCCCTCCGCGGAAGACAACTTCTCCTCTACCGTGATTGATGTCCTTTGTCCTGTTTTCTCGAGTTCTTATTTATATCTACCAACTAAGTTTTAACGTGTTTTGAAGAGTAAGGTTATAGTTTTCTTTATTAATAATTATGTACCATGTATTGTATTCTTTGCTTGCGGAAGGTCCCTATGTTAGACATAAGGGTCGCTGCTTCCACCTCCCTCCCCCCCCCCTTCCGTGCCAGTTGCGCTGGAAATATCATGACAAACGAAGAACCGAATTCATCATTGAAAGTTAGATTTACATTGGTCAGCATAAATATTCTTACCTAGTGAATAAAACAGTAAAGATGATAACATTTTAATGGAACGTACCTGAAAATAGAAAAAAAAATCACCATTGAGTATGATTAACATAATTTACAGTATGAGCTGTAGAGTGATTCAAATTTTGACTTTTTCATTTCCTTTTTCTTAATCGATGTCATTTGCTATTTCAATAATACCTCTAAATTTTCTAAGCTTCAGCTTAGAATGTGGTTTATGAATTCGACGCGATGATTATATTCAATTAGTTTCTGGACCATTTCGCGGAGCAGTCTTTCACATAAGTATCGATTTCCATAGTAATTTCCATACTAACTTTAAATGAAGGTTGAACATTCAAATTACATCAAAATGAGCTAAAAATTTAGGAAGTCTATCAAAATGGTGAATACAATCATTTAAGCATAGTGGAGCAAAAAAATCAAAATTTGAATCAGTCTAATAAGCAGGTTTAGAAAACATAAATTAAGCACACCACATAAATTTCCATGGAGCTAAGCTTCATTCTGGGACCAATTTGTACTCTCCCGAAAAGTAGCTCCCATTCAAGTGGTATTCCCAGCAAAGTTTTTCCATAATCTGATCCCAAAGTTGGATTTGCTAACGGCTCACTTTCAGCCAGCTTATTGATCTTTCCTCTGCACCTTCCCCGTGTGTCCCGAGGAGCTTCCACCTATAGTTCAATGGCTTCCCAGAAAAGACAAATTTGCGATGAAGCCAACTCATTCCAATGCCAGACAGCACCCCCGGAGCAGAGTGGTGCACAACTTGGTGTCCTTAATCTGTTTTACACAATCAATCCGTCGTGTAGCATCTTTGCCGATGATGTTGCCACTTAAGCAGATTTTTGTTTTCGTTGTACTCCGTGGTATGGGCAATGGTTATTGGATCACTTCAAAAGTGAAAGTTCCACAGAAATTGATTTTGGTTCGACAGTTCGGAGTGTATAAATTCATTGAAACTTGACACTATTAGCAATATAAGAATGCAATCCGCATTCTACAAAAGATTCGTTCTCATTGTTTGTTTTCAAAAATGGGTTAAAAAAATTGCAGTTCATTTTTTTTGCTCGGTGTAGATTAATTTCTAATGATAAGTAACAATAATTCAGAACTTTATATAATTTTATGTTATGAATCAGGCCTTCGATATATTATTTATTCAATGTACATGTTATCGAGAAATGTCGTTATGTATGCAGTGATTCCTTGAAGATTGATTATTCATACTTCAAGCCATTTCACCAACATAAACCTTCCCTGATGGCACTATTCAGGCATTGTATCGCCCAAATTTATGTTCTCAAAACGCAAAATAAATAAATCTCCGTTTATAACTCGACAGACGTGAATTCACAATGCAGGTCGGCTGAGTACTCCCCATCGAGCCATCATATTTCGCAACCGCTTTCAATGGCGTTTGGTCATATTCCCACCCCGAACAGTCAGAACGTTATGAGCGCAAAAAACGGAAAACACCCACCCCTCATCGCAGCACAACATACGGACCCGGATCGAGATGATTCTTTTACAATGATGATGATGATGGTTACTAAGAAACGTTATCCTTTCAGGCTGCCGCGCCGTCGTTTAACCGGATTCGAGTGAAGCGCGAAAGCACCAAATGAGTGGAAATCTGGCGGTCGTCGTCGTCGTCGGGTGGGAAATATGAATCTTTTCGCGCTGTGATTTTGCCGCAGATGCTTTTTGTTCACTTCACCAAGGTACCTCTACTGAAGTGGCAAGCAACCGAGCCACCACCGCACCGAGAACGTGATTGTGCAGAAAAGGTACTGACTGACGTGAAAGCACGGAGCAACTGAGATGCGAAAGACGAGCGATTACCGCCTTTCATTGTTGGCAAATCAGCTTCGTTGGTGAAATTAGTAACACTCGAGGAAAGATTTATGAAATGGCAACGAACACATCTTTTGTTTTGGAAGCAGAATAGATTAAACCTTTTAAAGGAAAACATAGAATACTCTTGAACTTCACTTAAACATATGAATGAAGTTCGATTCAAAATTGTTTTGGTGTTGAACAGCTAGTAGTAAAGTCATTAAATTTGTAAATAATATTACAATAATAATCTCTGAAATAAAAAATATCGCTAAAAACTTTGAAACAATATTTTATTAGAATTCCTCTCAGAGTCTACATCCATTACAATATTTTACACAATCGAAAGCATCAGAGTTACAGGAATGTTATTTGCGTTTCAGCTAAAGTTAATCCCGACAATCCCGACTGACTTTTGTGTAAAGCATCACGATTGTCTGTACTCTGTGCGTTTTACTCTGTACTCTGTTAAGTTTTATAACTTCAAACGAGGTAAGGAGACCAATTCGGTTGTGCTCTTGCTTATATCAAAGCGCGTTGCATAACCAACTATTGCATCATGAAAAAAAAACTCTGCAGAAAATTACTTGACCTATCCTTTTCAAACTTTCTGACAATAACATATAAACTTTTGGCATATTTATTTCATTAAACTTCAATACCGCAGCTGTACGCTGGCACCTTACGATCAACTCCCTTCGTTTAGGTTCTCTGCCGTAATCTGGAAAAGTGACGTAACAGCCATTTTACAACATACATGTTTTTCATTTTTCTGTTAAAGAGCTCGATGAGTAGTACTCGTTAACACCATTTTTGGAAAATGGCGTATACGTCACTTTTTCAGATTACGGTAGTTCTGTACAACATCTGGCTGCAGCTTCTTCTGTATGGAAACTCACATTTTCTTTATTTCTTTCTCAGCTTTGATCTATTTGGGATGCTTCCGTAGTGACTGCTTCATAATAGCCCAGTATTTTTATGGGCCTTAGTTCCGCTGCGTTGGGAAATCATGTCCTTGGAAACGAATGTGACCTCGTTGACTTTGTACCACTCCAGAACAACTTTTGAATAGTGCAACGAAGCTAGATCCGGCCAGAAGATCGTAGGTCTCTCGTATTGCTTCAACTGAGGAAGCAGGCGCTTTTGTAGACTCTCCTTGAGGTAGATCTCCCCGTTTGCAGTCCCAGTAGTCACGAACGGTGCACTCCGTTTGCCGCATTAGCAGATCGTTTGCCAAATCATGTATTTCTTCGCAAACTTTGGAAGTTTCTGCTTCTTTACTTCCTCCGGAACATCAAACTTGTGCTGTGCGGTAAAGAACAGTAGTCCCGGGAGCTGATAGTAGTCCTCTTTGACGTAAGTCCCATCATCCATGATGAGACCTTGAGGCCAGTATCTGGGTGTACAGTTTTTTTTTTGTTTTTTTTTTTGTGCGTATGCAGCCCCTCCCGGTCCTTGGCTCTCTGAACAAAAGACATGTACAGATTTTACTTTTTGGCCACATCCCTGACCGAAATAATTAGGATATCGTTTAAATGCTTTCACAACATACTTGTGGTCCTGATCACTAATAGAACAGCCATTCTGACCGAAATTATCCTTCTGTGCGATGCTCAGAGTTTCGTATTAACGTTTAATCACACGGCTTACCGTTGACTGCAAGTTTCCGAGTTGTATTCCGATGTCCCGATGAGAAAGTTTGGGGTATTCCAGGTGCTCGGGCAAAATTAATTCGCCACGAAGCTTTGCGAGTGACAACATTTTCTCCAATTTTCGAAAAACTGACACGTTTTCGAAAAACTGATAAAAAAAATACAGTGTAAATAATATACTTTAAACTTATTATACCCAAATTTTGAGGAAAAAATGCCCAATGGGAAATGCAACAGTGCATTGGTCACCGATTCTGCCTCTTTTGTAAAGATAAAAACGAAGTGCGGGAATCAAGATCGATCACAATTGTATCTATCCCGAAGCCAGGACAGAAAACCGGAGAGAACCTACGCTGTGATCACTGAAATTTAAACTACTTGAGTAATCATCGTTCGCGGCAGCCCTTCTGCAATAACTGGAGACTCTTCGGAGTTGTCCGCTATGATGAAGCACATAGCATCAAAGAAAAAACAGCTGGAAAACATAAAGGCTAGAGCCACTGACCTAACTGAGGGAACACTTGTTTAAAGAAGCAACTAACTGATCTAGCTGATAAGAATACTCAGTTCCCACCCGTGCCCAAGAGGACCCTACTATAGATAATTTTCCTCCTGTAATTCATAGTTACGACCTCCTACCCCCGTTCCAGCCGTTTCCGGAAAACCACAAGAATCGCACCCATAGAACTTTAGCGAACATCCATCACTCCGGTTTTCTTCACTCCCAGAAAACCAGTAGCATATGAAACCCCCAAGGTTTCCAAAATTAAGCAGTGATTTATCAGCTAGGGAAGATCCATAAAGTATGTCACGCAAAAATTGACGTTTTTCAACCCCCCTCCCCCCCTTCGTCACGTTTATTGTAACAAACCTCTAAAACATTTATATGGATAGTCACGCTGCTCTGAACCCCCTCCCCCTAGAGGCGTGGCGTACTTTGTGGATACCCCCCTAACGCCAAGTGTGATTTCAGCGGTTGGTAAGCGGTTGAACAACAACAAAAATGGACATGGGCGTAGCCAGGATTTCGAGAAGAGGGAGGGCCAACTTTTTTGGTCTTCTTAATTGTAGTTTTATAGTAGTTTTATGAAAACACATGAATATTAGGTTCTGCAGCATGACGTCACGCATGCATTCGGTCCTCGTCATATGAACTATTTTGACAATTCAGTAGTACTTTCCACTGACTCCGACGAGAACTCCGACAAGGGTGAACTTCTAAACAAATCCTCTCTGAACAAATATTTATTATAAAATAGGCAGAAAAATCAATATGCAAGCTTTCTCCAAGAATTCCTTAGACAATTGCTCCTGGCATTCTATCCGAAATTCTATCAGGGATTCTTTAGGAATGCCTCCAGCAACATCTTCGGCAGTGTCTTCAGGAATTCCACCATAAACTTTGCCGGGAATTGATCCGAAAATTCCACCATTATTTACTCCAAGAAAATCTTCACGAACTTCTTTATAAGTTCTGCAGAATTCCCTGCAATAATTCAAATAATTTTGTGTTGTTTCCCATAATTTTTAAGAATAAGAATATTCCGTGGAAATTCCGCAGAATTGCCAGTAAACATTCCTGAGAATTTCACGAAAAATCTTCGAATTTCTTGAGTAAATTCCATAAAGTTTTCCGTGAATTGTTTCGAATAATTTCTCGAAAGAATTTCTCCAGGAATTCCACCGGAAATTTATACAGAAATTATACCGAAAATGAAATCAACAATGGAATTCCTAGATTAATTTGCAATGAAATCCGGAAAGATCCTCCAGGAGTTTCTCCGAAAATTCCTCCTGGAATTCTTCCAGGAGTTCCACCGGCATTTCCACCAAGAATTACTCTAGGATTTCCTTCGAGAATTATTTCGGTAGTTCTATCGGCAGTTCCTCTGAAAATTCTTCCGGGAATTTCGGCAGAATTGGAATTTATGTAGGCTTCTTCAGGAATTTATATAGATTTTCCACCAGAAGCTCCTCCGAGAATTTCTCTGCGAGCTCCTCAGGGAATTCTCCGGGAGGCCCTCTGATGATGATGATGGTCCAGCTACAAACACCAACAAAGGTTTCAACTTGACGAGATTTGTCTATAAGATGAATTCTCTTGTTCCCGAGAATGCTTCTGGTAGTTTCCCCGAGGTTCCTTTGAAAGTTCTTCCGGGAGTTTCTTCAGAAATTCTTCCAGAAAATTCCTTTGAGAGTTCCTCCGGGAACTCCACCAGCAATTCATCCGGGAGTTTCTCCGGGAATTCCTCCGGGAGTTCCACCAGAAGCTATTCCAGGAAATTATTCAGGCTTTTTTCAGGAAATCATTTAGGTTTTCTTCAGAAATTAAGCTGGAAATTCCTCCCGAAGTTCTTCCGATAGTTTCTCTGGGAGCTCATCCGGGAGGACCTCTAGGAATTCTTCTAGGAGTTCCTCCTGAAATTCTTTCGGGAGTTCTTACGGGAGCTCCTCCGGCAGTTCATTCGGGAATTCTTCCGGGAGATCCACCAGCAGTTTCTACGAGAATCCCTCGGGGAGTTTCACCGGCAGTTTCTCCGGGTGTTTCTCTGAAAAGGTTAATTACTCCCAGAGTAATTTCCGGAGGAACTCCCTGGGGATTTTCTATAGGAATTTCCGGAGAAATTATCAGAGGAATTCTCGGAGGAACTGCCGGTGGAACTTCTGGAGGAATTTATTGAGGAAGAATTTCCGGAGAAAATCCTGGAGGAACTTTCGTAAGAATTCTAGGATGAACTCCCAAAGGAACTTACGTAAGAATTCCAGGAGGAACTCCTGGAAGAATTCTTAAAAGAACCTCCCGGAGGAATTCCCATAAGAACTCCCAGAGAAATTCTCCGAGGAACTTCTGGAAGAATTTGTAGATAAATGCCTAAAGAAATGGTAAATGAATTTCTGGAAGAAAGCCTGATTGAATTCTTGAAGGAACTACAGGTGGAACATCAGAGGAACATCCGGTGGAATACCCTAGAGGAAGGGAAAGAATATTTCTGAAGGAACTTCCGAAATCCCATTTACCGTGAAATTCCTGCTAAATATCGTCCAGGAATTCCCTGTGAAGTTCCTGGAGGTATTACCGGAGAATTTCTTGGAAAAACTCCTGGAAGAACTCCAGGAGGAACTCCCACAAGCACTTCCGGAGGAATTCCCACATGGAAGTCCTGAAATAATTCTTAGAGAAGTTCCTAAAGGAATTTCCGAAAAAATATCTGAAGGAATTCCCAGAAAAATACCAGGAGGAATTAATGCAGGAATTCCCAGATGAAATCCTGAAAGTATTCCCAGATGAATTGCTGAAGAAAATCCCTGCGGATTGTTCCGAAGAAATTTCTAGAAGAAC
The DNA here is from genome assembly GCF_024139115.2 of Armigeres subalbatus. Classification (NCBI taxonomy): domain Eukaryota; kingdom Metazoa; phylum Arthropoda; class Insecta; order Diptera; family Culicidae; genus Armigeres; species Armigeres subalbatus. The sequence continues at coordinate 93,639,280 of NC_085140.1, read as the reverse complement.
TCTTGGCAGATATCTGAGTAAATTCCGAGTGAAGTCCGGAAGGAATTCTAGTACACTTCCGCGTGAAATCTCAGGAGAAATTCCTGAAGGAATTCCTGGAGAGGTACCTGAAGAAACTCCTGAAAAACACCTGTAAGAATTCCTGGGGAAATACTTGGACGAATACCAGAAGAAATTCATGAAGATATTTCTAGAGGATTTCTTGAAGGATATTCTGAAGTAATTGCGAAAAGATTTCCAGATTGGAATGCTAGATGATTTAGCTATTGAATGTTTGGAGGTATTCCCGGAAAATTTCATGGAAGTAATCCCGGAGGAATTAAAGGAAGAGTTCCGAGAGGAATGCCCGGAAAAGTTCCTAGAAGAATTTCCAAACGAATTTTTTAAAGATTTACAAGTGAAATTATGGAGCTAAATCGAAGGATTTCCGTCATAAATTTTTGAAGAAACTTCTGGTAGAATTTTGGGAAGAAATTCCGTATGTATTCTTGACGGAACTCTCGAATGCATGCCTGAAGGAAATGCCGGATTCTTCCTGAAGAGAGAATAGCCGAAGAAATATCTAGAAGTAAATCTTGGAGAGAAGAAAAGAAATCTTCAAGGAATTTCCTCGTGAATTTCCTAAACAAAATTAGTGGGGGGTTCTAAATAAGGAGGAATTACAATTACATGAGAAGGATTTTCGAACGATTTTCAGAGGAATTTGTGGATAACTTTCCGGAGGAATTCAAAAGTTCCCAGGGGAGCTTCTAGAAGGATTTCAAGGAGAATTTTTGAGCCCGAAATGTTTCGAGTTGTTTTGAACTTTCATATATTATGGATCCTGGATGCCCTAATAAGTTTTAGGAATCTTTTGAATTTCAACCACCTATTTCTGTATATGATTGGATCGTAAAGTGCACATGTTTGAGGGAATTCATTTCAGTACCCGTTCAATCTTTCCACAATTTAGGGGGGGCGACGCCCGCCAAAAAGCAAAGTCTGGTGCCCTGGATAGTCGAGATGCCGGAAGACCGGACGCCACTGAAACGGCCGGAACGACCCCTATCCAGCCTTCTCCTGCCTGGTGTTATTGGGATGCTTTGTTCTTTCCCGTAGGACGACGTTGCACACAAGCCAGCAAGCAACACCGTTTCATCCCATCAGATCTACCACCTTCTGGATACTGACGGCCCACTGAACACTGCGAGTACCGCCAGCCTTTCTGGTCACCCCGGATCATCCGTTTCGGAAGATAAGTCCCACTCCCTCATGTCACTTTCCGCGTATCCCGGGACATCAACCCTGGCGATAAGTCCTACCCTGTCAAACAGTCCGCTCTTAGCTCAGCTCTACTCGCTGTTCCTATGCTACGGCAAAGATGTCACCTCAACTTGACCCCTCGAAGGGCTTCTCCAGGGATACTACCGGGGACCACAACTTTGCTTCTCAGGATGATATCATCCCTTTCGACTATCACAACTCTACCAATACGTCGGTCAATTTGTGCCTCTCTCAACCAGCTGGGATTAAGATTATCTGTCAGCATCCTATTCGACTCCGTTCTTTTCTTCGCAGGCCAAGCACTGCCTCCAATCGAACATAATCTTCTTCTTCTTCTTATTGGCATTACATCCCCACACTGGGACAAAGCCGCCTCGCAGCTTAGTGTTCATTAAGCAGTTAATAACTGCGAGGTTTCTAAGCCAGGTTACCATTTTTGCATTCGTATATCATGAGACTAACACGATGATACTTTTATGCCCAGGGAAGTCGAGACATTTTCCAATCCGAAAATTGCTTAGACCGACACCGGGAATCGAACCCAGCCACCCTCAGCATGGTCTTCCTTTTTTTTCTATTGAGAAGAAATGAAGTGGTCGTTTTTTATTCAGATATTTTCTCAAGCTTAATGTAAGGCTTCTTTAGATTAAGGTACCGCTATTTATACCCTTCGACAAATGGCTTATACCAACTCTCAAAGGCGCGCCCCTCAATCAGTTTCGGCTCAACAATAAGTGGGATAATACTGATTTTGGCCATGCATCGGTACTGTAGTTCAAACATATTTTTGCTTCTTCTTATGAGTTCCGAATTCGTTTTTGTACAGAGATCTGATTTCATTGCGTTTTGGCATTTCTGAATCTCACCTTTGCACAGAGCTCTAATCAGTCAGAGGGTTCAGCAGATCCACCAAATTCGTATCCGTTTCTTTCCTAATTAATCAGCGCTCTGGAACTTGAAGATTCATGTCGTCGGCTTCGAAACCAAGATGGAGTTTCGTTTTTATAATTTACTCCATTCACTCCATCCAAAGAGAGGAAAAGATGGAAAAGAAGGAGGAAAAGAAGTGTCTACCTAGCATTACAGGCTCCGTTAACTGCCTGGCTAATTGTTTCACCGCCCAGGTCATTCATCCCCTCGGCACGGGTTGCCTGACACCTTGGGATTCGAAGTTAGGGACGTCATATTGTCAGCTTCAGTGTTGTACCGAGCCTGGCGAAATGACCGGATTTACACGGTTACGCCGTTACGCATGGTCTTGCTTTGTAACCGCAGGGCTAAGAAGGGCCCTGGACATCGAACAATCGAATAAAATCGGCTAATGGAATAACTCATCAGTACTGCATTTCCTTATAAAACAACAAATACCTTATTTGCTTATATGGTTCACTTGTAGGCAAAATCTCCAAATTAAATTAGTGGTGAAATAGTCAGAGTGAAAGGTTGCAAATCTGAAGGTTCATAATCCGATTCCCAGATGGTTCTCGTGTTTTTGTTTTCATTGTAGCCGCAAGATGTTGCCAATAGACTGCAACTCCGCCACCATTAGCGCTTTTTGTGTTCCAAAAGAGTTCCACAAGACACACAACAGTTGTTTTTACTCACTGAGAAACAGGTTGAGCTGCTTGGGAAACGAAACACACCCTTTGACGGTCTTGAGTTCATCGAGCCCACTCATTCAGTGGAGTCCTTCTCCAAGGTAGCATGCCAAAAGCGTAGTCAATATGTACCTACCTTGTGGCATGCTACCACGCATCAGAAACAAGGTGAGTAACATAAAAATTGCCGACTATTGCTTCACTCTCCTCTTTTTGAGAAGCGTGAACATACACCACCTGGTCTGGACGACCCAAGCTCCGCTCCCACTGTGTCGACCTATTGAAGGCTTTTGAGTCGGGTGACCTGGTCTCTCAACAATGGTTCACCTACCTTCTTCAACAGCCATTCAACCACCTTCATCAGTCCATTCTCTCCGTACTCAAGTGGGAAGTGTCTGCCTACCTTTTTGGGAGCAACCACTTCCCAATAATAATCACTACCCTTGAACTCCTCCTAACACCTCCCTGAGAACTAGCTTGTTTCGATTAGAGACCATCCAGCCGAATTCCAGAGTTTCATTCCACTAAAGCCCAAAGCCCCGCTCCTGTATTAATTAAATCTATCTAAACGAGTGGTAGTTCAGCGGGCTCCCTCGGTACGATTTAGCATGACCGCTAACAAATGCGTACGCGGCCACATCTGTCGATATAGACATTAGCTGTCATTCCCGTTACGTTGGGATATGGATACTTGGAAGTAGTGCGTAACGGTGTAAATCCGGCCATATCGTCAGGCTCAGTACAACACTGAAGCTGACAATATGGCGTCCCTAACCCTGAATCCCAAGGTGTAAGGTGACCCGTGCCGAGGGGATGAATGACCTGGGGGGTGAAACAATTAGCCAGGTCGTTAACGGAGCCTGTGGAGGTTCCACAGAGTGAGGGCTGCTTCGGCGGCAAGCGGGTGGCAGTGGGTGGTACCCACACACCCCCAAGTGGTGCACATGTGGTGCAAGCGAATGGGAGTTGGGGGTGTTACTCGTAATACCCCCACAGAGTGAGGGACTTCCGGAACAATCAAACAGGACATTTGAAATCTCACAAGAAGCCATTTATAATCCAATCACCTCTACTTTCAATTATCATAGGGCTGATTGGGATTTATATAAAACGTATATCGATAGGAATTTTGATGTTGATATTCCTCTCGATACCAAAAGTGATATTGATAATGCTCTCGTATCTTTGACAAATTTAATTGTCGAAGCCAGAGGCATTGCAATTCCTAAATGTGAAATTAAATTCAACTCCATTATTATTGACGACGATCTTCAGCTACTGATCCGTCTTAAAAATGTGAGAAGAAGGCAATACCAAAGAACTCGCGATCCCGCGTTGAAAGTTATTTGACGAGATTTGCAAAATGAAATTAAAAAACGTTTCGCTATTCTGAGAAATACCAACTTTGAGAATAATGTCTCAAAGTTGGATCCCAGTTCGAAACCCTTTTGGAAATTAACAAAAATTCTTAAAAAACCTCAAAAGCCAATTCCAGCGCTTAAAGAGGGAAATAAAATTTTATTAACAAATGGCGAAAAGGCTCAAAAACTTGCTCAGCAGTTCGAGAGTGCCCATAATTTTAGTCTAGGTCTCACTAGTCCAATTGAGGATCAGGTTACACGGAGCTTCGAAGACATTCTCAACCAAGATAATGTTTTTGACCCTTCGTTGGGAACTAATTTGGATGAAGTGAGATCTATTACTAGAAAATTTAAAAATATGAAAGCCCCAGGTGATGTTGGTATTTTCTACATACTTATCAAAAACTTCCTGAGAGCTCTTTATCCTTTTTGGTTAATTTATTTAACAAATGTTTTCAATTGGCATACTTTCCAGATAAATGGAAAAACGCCAAAGTTGTTCCAATTTTGAAGCCGGACAAAAATCCAGCTGATGCTTCTAGTTATCGCCCAATCAGTTTGCTTTCTTCAATAAGCAAACTGTTTGAAAAGATTATTTTAAATAGAATGATGGTTCATATTAATGACAATTCTATTTTTGCTGATGAACAATTTGGTTTTCGCCATGGGCATTCAACCACCCATCAGTTATTAAGAGTAACGAATTTAATTCGGCTCAACAAATCTGAAGGATATTCGACTGGAGTTGCTCTTCTTGATATAGAGAAAGCATTTGACAGTGTTTGGCATGAAGGTTTGATTGTAAAATTGATGAATTTTAATTTTCCTCTGTACATCATTAAACTGATCCAAAATTATTTATCAGATCGCTCGCTGCAAGTAAACTATCAGAATACTAAATCTGATAGATTACCTGTAAGGGCTGGTGTCCCCCAAGACAGCATACTGGGGCCCATTTTGTATAACATTTTTACTTCTGACTTACCTGATTTACCACCAGGGTGTCAAAAATCTTTGTTTGCAGATGACACGGGCCTTTCAGCCAAAGGGCGAAGCCTTCGTGTCATTTGTAGTAGATCGCAAAAAAGTTTGGATATTTTCTCCACTTACTTGCAAAAATGGAAAATTTCCCCGAATGTTTCCAAAACTCAGCTTATAATTTTCCCACATAAGCCGAGAGCTTCTTATTTGAAACCTTCTAGCAGACATATTGTCACTATGAATGGGGTTCCAATTAATTGGTCTAGCGAAACTAAATATTTAGGACTTCTGCTAGATCAAAAATTAACTTTTAAAAATCACATTGAAGGCCTTCAAGCCAAATGTAACAAATATATTAAGTGTCTATATCCACTTATAAACAGAAAATCAAAACTTTGTCTTAAGAACAAACTTTTTTTTGCATGCTGTGCAAATATGGACTAGTTGCTGCCAGTACCAGAAAGAAGGCACTCCAGAGGATTCAAAATAAAATTTTAAAAATGATTCTGAAGTTGCCTCCGTGGTATAGTACCAATGAACTTCATAGAATTTCTAATATTGAGACATTGCAACAAATGTCCAACAAAATAATTTCCAATTTTAGGCAAAAATCGTTGCAATCTTCTATTGCAACGATTAACTCCTTGTACCCTTAGTATAAAATAGGTTAAGATTAGTTTAAGTTGAAAACATTGTAATTCCTACATGGTTCAATTCAACCAGAGGAAAATCCTAACTGCCAGAGGCAATTGAAATGTATTAATAATAACTAAAAAGTAACATAGCAAATAAGGATGATAGTGTTAAGAAAACACGGAACACCTAGTCTAAGAGATGAATGCATGTATTAAATAATTAGCAAATAAAATTAGTTTAAAAAAAAAAAAAAAAAAAGAAAGTCCACCTGCGTCGCAGCATACGTGAAATAATAAAAATTACAGCTTGTGGTGTGCCCTTAAAAACGCGAGTACCGGGGGAACATTGATCAGTTTGACCATTTTCAAGAAATGAACAAATTATTATTTTTTGGTGATACTATTACTTAATGTTAGTATGGTATCTTAAACTAGACTAAATTTGCTGCTGAATACTATAAACTTCGCCTAAACTTGCATTCTTTTTATTGCCAAAATTTGAAAAACAAAATCAACATTAATTTTTCCACTCAACGCAAGCTGTGAAAAAAGGACTCGAAACAAATAGAAAAACAAAAAAAATGAGTTCGTGGTTATATTTGTTTGATAAGTTATCTTATTTTCTTGGTTGATCCATATTTTTTTGTTTCGAAATTTATATTTTTATTACTATAAAAAAATATTTCTAACGAATGTCTATTTTTTGCGCTTATTAAACTCAGTCAAGACAACTTTGGCCATCTTAGACAACACGACTTCAGTGTGAACCGACTATCATCCGATTTGTCAAATGCATCTTGCTAGTCCAATGTTTACGTTTTACATTGTGAAATAACTTGTTGAAAAAAGATAAAAAGTGGATTAACGTGTACGAAATGCCTCGCAAGTATGTTCCGCGGCTGTGTGCAAGAAATTATGCCAACTACACGCAGGAAGCACTAGCTTCGGCATTGAAATCTGTAAAGCAAAACCGAATGTCAATCCGGCAAGCGTCCAAGCATTACAAAATTTCCTTCGGCACGCTGTATAACAGATGCAAACATTTGCATACGAAGAGCGTCGGAACTCCAACCGTGCTATCGAGTGCCCAGGAGAAGGAGCTCAGCGAGGTGATAAAAGTTGCTGGTGAATGGGGTTACCCTCTCCTCCGGGTCGAGTGGCAATATTGGTGAAAAATTCCTCGATGACAACCTCATGAAAACCAGGTTTGTTGACAATCGCCCCGGTCCAGATTGGATTGCGTCCTTTATGAAGCGAACCAACTTGGCAGCCCGTTGCACTCAAAACATTAAAAGGGCTCGTGCTAAGGTGTGCCCTAGAACTGTAAAAGAATATTTTGACAACCTGGCCCGGACGCTCCATGGCATTCCGAAGGAAAATATCATAAACTACGATGAGACAAACTTTACGGACGATCCTGGAAGCCGAAGAGTGATATGTAGAAGAGGACAGAAGCACGTCGAACGCGTCTTAGGCCACTCAAAATCATCATATTCCGTCATGTTCGCTGGCACTGCAGATGGAAAAACGCTTTCAACGTACGTAGTGTATGCAGCTCTTCATCTCTATCCAACATGGGTTCAAGGAGGACCTAAAGGTAGCCGCTACAATCGAACGAAGTCAGGTTAGATACATCAGTCTTTTTTATATTTAACACAAGTATTTAATCAGCTTTTTCCTTCAGGATGGTTCGATGAACGGACGTATGAGGACTGGATTTTGACAGTTGCTCTTCCGTACTGCAAGAAGATACCGAATGATAAGCCACGAGTGTTGATTGGAGACAATGTTGCGTCCCACATGTCTATTCGAGCCATCAAAAGCTGCATGGAGAACAACATAAAGTTCGTGTTCCTGCCGCCCAACTCTACCCACCTATGTCAGCCATTGGATGTGGCGTATTTTGGGCCGCTGAAAAGGCATGGAGGAGTACGTTGGAACAATGGAAGAGTAGAAATAAGGGTTGTGTCCCGAAACATATTTTTCCACGATTGTTGAAAGAAACTTTGGAGTCTATCAGTGCTACCTCTGAGAATAACATGAAAGCAGGATTTAAGGCGGCTGGCATTCATCCGCTAAACAGGTATGCTGTGCTGAAACGAATTCCTGGAGGAAATGATGAAGAACCAAAGCCCAGCACCAATAACTCGTTCTCGGAGCAGCTGGTGAAGATACTCAAAGAAGAACGATTCGGAGAAAAGATCAACGACAGATCCCCAAGAAGCGACGTCTGTTTGATGTAACGCCTGGTACCAGCGTTTCAGAGCAACAGTTGATTGCAGCCACAAAAACGATGGAAGTAGATGGTCAAAATAAAAAGGCTTCCGGTACAATCAAACAGGAACCTGGACAGAAAGAGGCACGGAAAATTTCCAAAAAGTGTCATCTAGTGGATGTTCAACCGGATGAGAACGAAAATACAATACCGTTGCTAATCAAACAGGAACCTAACATTCGGACTTCCAAAAAGCGTCGTTTGAATAATGTGCAACTCGATGGTATAGAAAATATCACACACCGGACAATTAAGAAAGAGCCTGCTCAGCATCAAGAGGAAAAACAAGCTACCAGGTTGAAGAAAGGGAAAGTGACGAAAGCGTCCGTCAGAAATAAAATTCGGATTTGAAATCAGTTTTTTTAATTGGAAATTGGTGACTGTTATTCAATTTTGCGAAAACCATCAAAACACCACTATTGTTTGAATCATTTAAATATTACAATGAATTGCTTTGGTTTTCAAGCTTATTATTTTTGTTGAATAAACTCCAACGCTGTGCGTAAACTAAATTGAAAGATTTGTTTTTTTATGAGGAAATATTTCTGTATTCTATATTTACCTAGACAAACCTAGAAATAAAAACGGGTTTTAAAGCGATATTATTGGTTTAGTTAGTTCTTTTGATGTTTCATATACAACAACTCGCTTTAAGAGACGTTTTTCATGCTTTCCCAATTTGTTTTTTTGTAGATAATGATCGAAACGAATGATGATCAAAGTTACCCCAAATTAAAATATTCCAAAACTTGACAAAAAGTATTTTACAAACAAGTTTAAAATTATCAAATAATCGAGCTCAACGGCCTAATACTTTCTACACGTGCCAGTACTTGTTTTAAAAATTTGAAAAGTGTCATGGTTTCACTTACGGAGGAAATATTCAAAAAATAATTTAAAAAATGATCAATGTTACCCCGGATTACGGTACTTTTAAATTTGGATTCCGTGACGATTGTCTCTTAATTACAATTTCAATGCCTACTTTAATCATCTTCCATATCATCGGTCTGTATCTTTTTTAGAACGACCTTCGTTTGAATTATGAATCCCTTCAGATGAACATTTATTAGTTCCCAATTGTTTCTGAATTTCCCATAGAAACCAGTACAAAGCGACAAACGATGAGTTTAAATCATACTGGGCGAGCACACCACAATTGATATGGAGAGTTTTTTTTGTAGGATCATTATTAGCGGGTGGTGTACGCCTTAAAAATATGGAACCTAAAGCCTGGCACGAGGCCATCCACCACCGGCATTGACGCAGACGACGACGATGGTTAAATTCTCTTGACGGTGTACTTTGAATTGGGTTGCGATGGCAGCGTAGATGAAATTTGGTCCTTGTGGTTAATGTGCAACGGAATATATTTCAACTGGTTCAGACGAAATAGATAATATATTTTCTAAACATTGGTTGAAAACTGAATCATTATTGATTCATTTTCGATTCTTCTGTTCTCAAAATAAGGTTATGATAAGAATTAATCATGTTTCACCTTAAATTTTATTTCCATCTACGCTGATGCAGACGTCCGCACGGGGAATTGAGATACGAGGAGGTTTAAAAAAATTTCAACGAAAAAGTTTAACATCAATCCACCATCTAGGATGGATGAGCTTGGTACCGTCGCGTCGCCGTCGCCGCCGTCATCGCTTGGGTCAGGTCGGGTCGGAAAAGTTGAAATGAGTTTGCCATTTTCTGGGCTTATCTTGTTTGGGGATTTGGATGCTTCCCCGGAGCAGTACTTGACGGTAAGCCCAGCAGAGAGACATCGGGGCTTAATTAACGAGTTATCGTCTCTCAAGAATCACATTCCGGCGGCGCGTACCTTCCTAGCAGAGCAGCGAATGGTTCCTAATTGCGAATCATTATTTTTAGTCTCGACTCATCTTTCACTTGCCGCGAATGAGCGATGCCGAGTCGATCCGAAACTGAACCCGACTCGCGAAAGGGGAAATGGAATGGATCGAATTCCGATCCCGATCGGATATAAATGGATTCGTTTGGGGCTGCTTTGAATCGCAGTGACAGTCTTTGAGAAGTCAATCCATCGGTAATGAGATTTGTAACTGGATAATGTCAAGAGTTAAATTCAAGGTTGAATTGCTGATTTTCCTTCTTCTATTTTTAGAGCAATTCTATGTTCAAGGCATGACCTTCCCGCTTGTTGGTGATTATTTGAACGCATTCTAACCTACGTGGAACGTAATTTCATCTATATACGATTCAATTCTACTAACAAAAGTTTTATTAGGCACATTTCTCTAGAGGAAATAAATTAGGTTAATTGGGAGAAAATTCTCCGAACAATGAATTGCTAAATGCCTGAGAAATGAGAATTTCTTCTTCAGAAATCCATTTCTCCACACAACAAAATTGGTTCAGAATATTTGAGAGCCGACAAAAGCTGACATCTGTAGGTCCGTTATAGACAATCATCCAGTGATCACTTGAAGATTTTTATATTCGGAATCTAAATGAAAAATTCATCATTTTACCTGACAGTGATACCGAGAATGCACTCTAGATAAGTAAGAAAACCCCAAAAGGAAACTCCTACATAGAACACTTGTACCGAACCTCTGCCATCTTTCTTGATTTGAATCAGTCGATTTCCTTCTGCAGAACAGAGCATGGAAACAAATACCCAAGACACGGCAATAAAATAACCTCGAATTCCATTATCGAAATGAAGCGATCTGACATTTCTCGTGCGTTCCGCTGAATGTCACGGATTAGTTGTTTCCGTGGAAAATGGTTAGCGAAGCTGCCTTTCGTCGGTCCTGGTGTCTAAATGGTTAGTGCCATATGATGGGGGGTGTAGCGAAAGTGGAAAACTTTTACGAAGAAAAACTATAGCTGACCGGATGCTCTCGCGAAGGTCGTGGGCGGAATGCCATTTTCCCGTTTCGATCTCCAGGACACTTTAATCGAGGACCAATTAATTGGTTGAATAGCAATAATATGTGTACGGCTGATTCGTTTTACTCAGAAGACAGAATCAATTATTTAATACTAGAGGGTAAAAGGACCTATTATGGAGGGGTTAAGCATGGCGTCAAAATAAAATTGGTTTCAAAAATTCTTTGAAAATGAACTGTTTATCTTTCTATACATTGTCGAATAGAGTGCTCTTTAACTCTAGTTTCGTTAAAATTACATCAATATCACAATAAAACAAAACTACCGCAATAATGGGACGTAGTTGCTTATCGTTCCGATATTTTTTGAACATCGATCCTATTGTTGCGGTATTACCTGTATTTATTATTTATTTATTTATTTATTTATTGGTATTTATTCCATCTGGCTTGAAGCCTTAATGAATTAATGAGGGAAAAAGCCAGTTTGAGTTGACATTGTTGGCCATGCTCAAATTGGCGTAAAAACCTCATATCTTTTCTTGAACGAATTTAACATGCAGTGCACAAATATACAAACAACACATTCTAAATTAAACATAGCATTCTGGAACAATTATTTCTCTACTAACAACAAAACCTTATTACTGACGATGATTGTTACGAAGTTGGACTAATAATTATTGTTATGGAGAACGATTCCACAAAAATAGGACCATGGTAGTATTGCGATAATAGGATCAAAGAACGCAATTTTTTTAAAGGAAAAATGTACATTTTTCATCATTTTGAATGGAATGGGGTCAAACAAAAGGTGTTCTTGTGGTTTATTTGAAAAGTTGTAGCGAATCTACAATTATTTTTGATGCTATTATATCCAGGTTGGACTATTTTAACACTATCGCAACATTAGAGCATACCATAACGAAAGGACGTTTTACCCTAGTTGTATATAATGCTGACTCCTTATACGACTTTTGTTATGGCTTAGACTTTACCCAACATTCGTTCGATCGATTTTGTTCGTGGAAGGACCTCTGTACTTTTGATTTCAATTTTAAGACAATGCTGTTAGCGAAGATCCATTAATTACGTAACGCAGAAATTGACAATTTCAAACCAACCCCCTCCCTCCTATGTCACAGTTTTTGTATGATGAATCTGGAAATTTTACATGGGTCAGGAGACCCCCCTCGGATTTTACATTATTTATGAATGCTCCTTGAACAGCAATGAGTAAAAAATCCGCCATTTTCTTCTGTTCATTATTTTTAAGGTCTTGCAAAAGTTGTGGTTAAGGTTTGAACCTTCCGGCACCTTCCGGGACTCATACTGTTGTATAAAGTACAACACATTGAGTAAACGTGGGATACCTTTTCAGTCGGTTGACCAATTTGCACCAAACCACCATGTATTCCCTACAAAATTAGTTCTTTATCAATTGAGAAGATATCAAAAGTGATTCGATAGAAGGCTCAGGTAAATATAACTCTGGTTCACGGGCAAAAGTGATCAATAATAAATAATTAATAATTCATGCTAAGGTAGCGCGATTCTGGGTATACCCCGTTAGGCATAAGTGTGTTAGGCATAAATAGGTTAGGCATAAATACGTTAGGCATAAGTGCGTTAGGCATAACGGACACCCAGGTTTTTTTTACACGGTTTGGTTTTAATAATTTAAGACCTTCAGCACAGATAAACAAACGTAACACTTCGTTTCAATCCACCGTACATGCATTGCTTTGTGCGATTCGTCCAGTAGAGGCGCTAGCAGTCAATGATTTTGACATTTTACGATCGCAGTGTCAATTATCTGACGCGACGTTTCATTCTGCATCATAGCATGCGTCTCTCAATCAGGCGTAACAACGTAACCATAACAAGCCTAATGTCACTTCCGTTTTTTCACTGGGGATGCAAAAATTGGGGCAGTTCTAACTACTTAAAAAAAAACTGTTATCAGATCATACAACTCCAACGCTGTTTAGTTAGATTTTGCCAATCAGCGATTTTTCTTTATTGGTTTATCAATCGATTTGTTTCGGAATATGTGGAGGAGGAATAGTTTGTTCCCCAGAGGTATAGTTTCCGGGAGGAGCATTTCATATTCAAACTGTGAATCCAACTGAAACGCTGTTCAGGCTGCACAACCTAAGAGAACAAGTGGTGGATAAGGTTGGCACCACAAAAAAAAAGAGCAAACTTCTCTCTACCATCTTAGCATACGCTAATGTTGCTTGTTTCCCTGTCTGTAACACGCCTAACGTACTTATGTCTATGGTGCTTATGCCTAACGTCGCGGACCCCGCGATTTTTTCTATATCATTTATGACAATGACCTTGGAGTTAGTTCGCAGTTCTCACTCATCTATGACCTTAGGAGGCCACCAGATGACCTTCCAGAAAACTCGAAACGTCTATAAAAATTGTCATTTTGTTAAGTTCTTCCTAGAGCAGCGCATTTTTATAAACCACTAGTCGACCCGGCAGACGTTGTCCTGCATAGTAGACGAAAATGCGCGCTGTGAACTGCCCATGCGAAATTTCCATTCGAATCTTAATTTTAGTTTTTTACGATTTACTCGAATTTATTATTATTTTCGCCTGAGGAGATATCATATAAACCCGTCAGAAACGATAACTATCATTTTTGCTGAAGGAATGAAGAAAATCCATCCAGCCGTTTTTGAGTTATGCGGATACGAACACAGACTATTTAATTTTCATTATTTAGATTTCTGACAATCTTGGAGTTATTAAACAGTAAAACCGTTTGTTTGAAAAACTGCATATATGACATTTTTGGGCAACATGAGATTTTTATTTATACTGAATCCTCGTTCAAAACTACGTATACTGACAAATAAACACGGTGATACCAAAATGATTTTTTTGGTAAAACATTGTTTAGGTATGGTGAAATTCAAAAACAACTGGACTCTGGTCAAATTTTCAGCCAAATCGGTTCACGGGCAACCGAGATCTAGAGCTCCAAAGCTGACCATTTTGTATGAAAAACGGCAAGTAGGCATTTTATTATGTCTATCAGTGTACATAAGTGCAGTGCATACACATACACACATACACACACATACATACTAGAGTGGGGCGCAGTTGTATGGAAAAACGCAAACTTCGTCCGATCAAGTGAGATCAAGGTTTTTCTGAATCGTTTTGGGACCCCAATCAACTGTGCAAAATATGGGCTCGATTGGTTGCAACCTCGCATGCCGCATCGCGTTTTAAATTTACATGGAGATTAGTATGGGAAAACGTACTTTTTTACATTTTTGCTCTTAGCGGCTTCAATTTATCATCAATCACGTAACTCAATACGTTAGCACATAGTCTGGAAGATGCCGAAAGACTTTGAAGAAGAAGGTACGTAGCTGGAAGGTCTACAAAAAATGTTATTACGTTTCGAAAATTGATTGTTCAAACCATATGCAAGAAATCAATGTTTCTGCCAGCACTACCGGACAACCTATGGCTATCGAAGGGCAAAACTCATTTTTCTTCTTGTCGGATTTTTTTCTTTGTGAAATAATTCCGAATAGCTCCCATTAGCTCAATAGCCCTATGAGATCAATTATTTTGAAATAACACTCAGTTAAACTATTGATCCACGTAGCTCGGCAGTGCTGGCAGAATAAACGATTTTTTGCATATGGTTTGAACTCTTAATCTTCGAAGCGTTATAACATTTTTCGTGGACGTTCCAGCAACGTGCCTTCTTCAGCAAAGTTTTTCGCCATCCTTTGGATTATACTTTAACGCAATGTGCCACTTGGTTTACGATTAACTGAAACCTCTAATAGTAGAAATGCAAAAATATACGTTCTCCCATACTAGTTTCCATACAAACTTCAAACACGATGCGGAAAGCGAGGAAGCAACCAATCGGTCTCAAATTCTGCACAGTTGTTCAGGACCCAGAATGGCTTCGAAAAACCATTGATTTGAAAAAATGACCATGACGACCCACTCTAATGTGCACGTTCAAAAACAGTTTTTGTTGCTTTCTCGGAATTGTGTAAAATGGGGGGAAGGGTCATTTGGCCAAAACCCATTCGGCCGAAACCCATTCGGCCGAAAGCCATTTGGCCGAATGCCACTAAGTCGAACAAACCATTAGGCCGAAACCCATCTAGCCGAAAGTCATTTGGCCGAAAAGGTCGTTTGGCCGAATGGGTCATTTGGCCAAATAGGTCATTTGGCCGAATGGGTCTCTTCTATTCGGCTAAATGACCTATTCGGCCAAATATCCTATTCGGCTAAATGACCTATTAGGCCAAACAATCTTTTCGGCCTAATGACACTTTCGGCCAAATGACCCTTTCGGCTAAATGACCCTTTCGGCCAAACGACCCTTTCGGCCAACCGGCCACATGACCCTTTCGGCCAAACGACCCATTCGGCCAAATGACCCTTTCGGCCAAACGACCATTTCGACCAAACAACCCTATCAGCCGAACAACTATTTCGGCCAAACGACCATTTTGGCCAAACGACCCTTTTCGCCAAACGACCCCTTTCGGCCAAACGACCCTTTTGGCCAAATGACCCTTTCGGCCAAATGACCCATTCGACCAAATGACCCATTCGGCCAAACAACTTTCGGCCTAGTGGCATTCGGCCAAATGGGTTTCGGCCAAATGACCCAAATGACCCTCAAACAAAGGATTCAGTTCTTATTCAGCTATGGCCACAGGTGGCCACCAGACGGCCTACCGGATAATCCGTGACGTCTGTAAAATTATAATTTTGGAAAGTTTGTCCTAGAGCATTTTTCGATTTTTTCAAACCATTTCTGATGATGATCTTCGAGTTAATAAAAAGTTTTATTATTTTCCTGGGACGGACCTTAGAAGCACCGGCTAATATGAGCTTGAACTCTCAGTTTCCAGAGTCGGCTACTTTTGAGGGGCTAATCAAAGTTATAATGGCGAAGTACATTAATAATCAACATTTAGTGTTTACTCAGGTGTAACTAACGGGTGGTAGCTAAAAAACTGGAATGAAAAGAATGGCTCGGGAAAAAAACCTACAAAGAAGTTCAATCTGATATATGTTATACAAAGAGTTGTCCTTAGTCTTCAAACTTAGACTAATGAATATTAGAATATGTCCCCGCTGTACGGCTCTGCCACATCGATTTTCGGAATGCTGCTTCTGATCCTGTTTATGAATTGGTTCGTGTCTTTGGCCTTACAATCACTTTTGTATACAATAGAACTCAGTAGACCAAAACATGCTATGACAGTTTTCGAAACATTTTCAGGCTTAAAATGTTTGACCGTGTACTTTTCCCATGAGCTTTATTTGCTTGAAAAATTTACAAGGTGCGCCGCAGTACTTTCTGTTTCGACGGCATTTTGTTATCAGTGTTGGAGTGAAAGTGTGTGTGCGACGATTCTAAAAAGTTATTCTAAGGATTCATTCGCCCTTTTTGTAGATGGGATACACGACACCTTCCATCCACTCCTGCGACAGAACCTCATCCTCCCAAACCTTGGCTCTAGCCAGTGCTTCACCACCGTGTTTAAACAGCTCTCCTAGTAGTTGGTCAACTCCAAGGCCTTTGTTGTTTTCAGCCGGCCGATCTCCTCCTGGATTTCCTGGAGATTCGGAGCCGGAAGTCGCATGTCCTGCGCGCGTGCTCCTAGGTTCATTACCATACCGCCACCGTTGTTTGCCATATCGCCATTCAGGTGCTCTTCGTAGTGCTGCCGCCACCGCACGCCCGTTTATGTTCTTACACATATCGGGCTGTGGCACGTGGCCCTTACGTGAACGGTTCAACTTCTCATAGAACTTTCGTGCGTTATTAACGCGGTACAGTTCCTCCTTCTCTTCACGGTCTCGATCAGGAAGCGCCAGCAGGAAGGCGCTTTTTCCTCCGGAAAATCGGGTTTTGTCTGTTCCGTTTGTATGGTGTTTAGTTCACCCACTTGCGGTTTTGCAGTAATCTCACCCAAGGTGCATTTTCCTTTTCAATTAACTGCTCACATTCGTTGTCATACCAGTCGTTTTTCTGATCCGGCAGCGGTTGCTGTGCTACCAATGGCGGATCGAATATCTCTCCAGCCATCTTCAAGAGACGCTGTGCCTAGCTGCTCTTCCGTTGGGAGTGCCACTTCCAGCTGCTGCACGTAGTCTTGGGCTAGTCAACCGTCTTGTAGCCGCCCAATGTTAAGCCGCGGCGTCCGACTTCGACGCGTGTTGTACACCGTCGAGAGTTTTGAGCGCAGGCATACTGCAACGAGGTAGTGGTCGGATTCAATATTGGCACTGCGGTAAGTGCGTACGTTCGTGATGTCGGAGAAGAATTTACCGTCGATTAGAACGTGGTCGATTTGGTTTTCCGTTACTTGATTAGGTGATTTCCATGTGGCCTTGTGGATATTCTTGCGGGGGAAGAAAGTGCTTCGGACTACCATTCCGCGGGAGGCTGCAAAGTTTATGCATCGTTGGTTGTTGTCATTCGATGCGGGATGCAGACTATCCGGTCCGATGACCGGTCTATACATTTCCTCCCTTCCTACCTGAGCGTTCATGTCACCGACGACGATTTTGACGTCCCGCAGTGGGCATCCATCGTACACACTCAGTTTTTATTTCTGCAGCTCGGCAAATATCCGCACAGCCGTGCGCCAGCAAAATAAATAACTGATATTCCGGCAAAAATAGCGTTTGTTAGCTGATTTTCGGCAAATTATTTGCTGATTTCCAGCAATTTTGACAGAAATCTCGGCAAAAAACATGTTTGCTGGGGCACGGCTGTGCGATTCTCGGTAAAAGTTCAACATTTTGCTGAGATCCCGGTAAAAAAATTAAGTGTGTATGTCTGCTCCAGCTGCGCATAGAACGCTTCTTTCTCGTCGTCGGATCTCCCGGTTTTGTGGTGCGCGTCTTACCGACACGGCTGCCCGATGACGACTGACAAATTGTTCTTCTCGGAGGCATTCCTCCAACGTACCCGGATAAACGGCAACCGAACAATGCAACGAGAAATTGGATACACGCTGAGACGAGACCTGCAAAGACGGCTTTCTTTTTCCTTGTTTTGACACTTGTTCTTCTTTTTATCACAGTTGATCATCGATTCTCAACTGTTTCCTTGAGTGTTTCACCTAAATCCTGGGTAGAATCTTCTGAGCACAATAAAAGTGTTTGCCATTTACGGATTTGTAAACATATTTTTATAAAGATTTTCCTATCGGAAATAAAACCTGTATTTATTAATTGTTCAATAATAATCTGTCCGGCTATTCTAGAATACTTTTCAAAGTGAAAAAGTACTCGTAAAACAAAATCATTCGGAATACTTTTGAGGATACCAATACTTTCACACAAAAAAGTGCTGGTTGCATCTGACAATTCGTGACAGCGCTTGCTGGTTGCAGATGAAGTTACATTTTTTACTCTTTGCAAGTCCCGTCCCAGGATACACGATACGGACAAAAGGACACAATGGACTCACGATGAGATACACCCGACAACGATAACAACAACGAATGTCTAAAAATAGATTCTGTGTGGATTTTGTGCAGCAGAATACCACAGTAGATCACGGCACAGTAGCGGTTAAGAAACACAGAGTGCCTACCAAATAAAGAAATGAATAAAAAAAAATCATTCAAAGTTGAAGAATGACCAATTTTTAAAGAAGGAGTAATTACTATGAAACAATATTATGAATATCTACATAGTTCTGTTAGAGATAAAAAGATTGTTGATTTAGGGAATGAATAAAACTTGTATTGCGCGAGACAGAGTTGTCCTATACAGTTGGCAAAAAAGTTGCGCTTTTATTTTAAACTATTTTTAGCAATTAAATAAAATTAATTTAATGAGTGCAAATAATAGATGAAAATCTTGGTTTTCTGAATGTCGCTTCGATCTGTCAAAAGGTGCATGCATTAAAAAAAACGGCGTGTAATATACGCCGGTGTATTTGATGTGCGGCGTGCACCATTATGACAGATCGAAGTGACATTTAGAAAACTCAACATCCATCTATTAGTTGTACTCACTGAATGAATTTTATTTATTTGTTAAAAATTGTGAAAATAAAAGAGCAAAGTTTTTGTTAACTGTGTAGGGCAACTTTGGTGCTAGATTGACTCTCTCCGTTTCAGTTCCTTGTCCATTTCGACCTTTAGATCATTTGTCCCTTCGACCTTTTGTCTTTCGACGTTTTGTCCTTTCGACCTTTTGTCCCTAACCCCTTGGGCATAGTCCCTGCTGCCCCCAACAAGTTGGATATGTTCCGTTATTTTTCGGAATAGTGTCTCCGGGGAAAATGGCCAGTTTTGAGGGTTTCTGGACAAGATGAACATGTTCCGGAATCTTCTGGAACAGTGCCTCTCCCGGGGAAGACCAGTTTTCATCATTTACGAAGCCTTGCTTGCAATATCTCAACCTTCATGATATAGCAAAACGAGATCAATGGGTTTCTGGACCAGTTTGACATGTTCCAAAACCTGCCGGAATGGTACCCCCGGGGAAAATGGTCTTTTTGATCATTTATAAAGCCTTGCTTGCGACATCTCAAGCTTCATAATTTTGCAAAATAAGATCAATGGAGCTCCGGGGAAAGTGGTCATTTTTTATTAGTTATAAAACCTTCATGATGTTGCGAATAAAGATCAATGGAGCCTATTTTGATAATTTCTGGATAAGCTGGACATGCTCCGGAATTTTCTGGAATGGTGCCTACGAGGAAAATGGCCATTTTTTTATCATTTGAAAATCCTCTTGCGTCAACTAAAGCTGCATGAAAAAAAGATCAATGGAGCTCCGTTTGGAATAATTTGCACAAGTTGGACGTGTTCCGGGATCTTCAGGTATCCTCAATCTTGATGCTCCTGGGAAAATGACCATTTTTTATCAGTTACAAAATCTTATTTCTGACAACTCAAACTTCATGATTCTGCCAAACAAGTTTGATTCGTATACTAAGTTTTGGACAACTAAGTTGGACATGTTATGAAACCTTCCAGGGAAAATGGTCATTTTTGATCATTTATAGAAATTTGTTTGCGACATCCCAAACTTCATGATTTTGCAAAACTGGATTGATTTAGCTCATTTTAAGAGATTTGGAACTAGTTGGACATGTCTTTAAATCTCCTAGAATTCTGGAAAAATGGCCAATTCTATTAGAAGTTCGCTAGTGACTTTTCAAACTTCATGATTTCACAAAGCAAGGTCAATGTGGCTTTTCTTGTGGGTTTGTACAAGTTGGACATGTTCCGGAATTTTCTAGGATTGTAGGCTTCGGAACAAAATTGTAATTTTCGATCATTTCCAAATATTTGCTTGCGACATGTCAGTCTTCACGATTTGTGGTATTTGACCAACTTGCTCATGTTTCAGAATAATCCGAAAGTATGGAGCTTCAACAAAAAAAACTAGGGTGTTACCTCAGTAGCCCAGCAATCCACTGAAGCTTTGTCAAAAATCTATATATCTATATACATAAAAATGAATTTCTGTCTGTCTGAAACTTATAGACTCAGAAACTACTGAACCGATCGGTGTGAAAGTTTCTTGTACATGTCCAACTTGTCAAGAAATCCCACACAATTAACTCCATTGATCTCCTTTGCAAAATCATGAACTTTGAGATGGCGCAAGCGAGGTTTCATGAATGATCATTGGCAATTTTCCTCGGAGGGGCACTATTCTACATGTTCAATTTGTCCAGAAACCTTCAAAATGGGCTCCATTGATTTCTTTTTCCAGAATTATGAAGTTTGAGGTGTCGCATACGAGGCTTCATAAACGATCAAAAATGGCAATTTTTCCCGGGGGTACCATTCCGGAAGATTCTGGAACATGTCTAACTTATCCAGAAACCCTCAAAATGGGCTTCTTTGATTCTGTTTTGCAAAATCATAAATGATGATGCAATTGCACGAGTCCCGCTTGTTTTGTAGCACATGGGAACACTATCGATGGACTAGATTCCCAAGGTGTGAGGCTACTTTTAGCGTCATTTAAATCAATTTCAAATAAGGTACACCGGGGCAAGTTGAAACGGTTTTTTCAAAGTTGAACTTTGAAGTGCTGTAAAAAAATCATCCTTTGATAAATTTTTAATCCGTTTGCGGTGTTTGATAGTTCGGGCCAAAGATTATGCATAAAAATAAGCAACCTTACCAAACTTTTTTATAAATATTTTGTATACTGAAAATATTTTTTTATATGCATTGTTTCAACTTGCCCCACATATCGGGGCAAGTTGAAACACTGCGCTATATACAGACATAACTTAATTTTGCCGTATTAAAAACAAAATATATGTACTCAATGAGACTCATGATTCACGAGGTTGTCAAGGTACTGTACTGCCAGGATTCGCAAAAGAGTCCCGTGTAAATTTTTGACGGTTTTTATTTTTTTCAGAAATTAGCTCAAAATTGTCTCCTGTTTAAGAAAAATTAATAAAATAGTAGGCTTTGTTCTTGAAATTTGTAAATCAGTTCCCATTTGTGTTGTCTCATCTTGATATTTACTCTCATAAAAGACACATTCCAGATTTTGATACTCTTTTACAAAAAATAAATTAAAATATGGGACTCTTATGCGAAAAAGGGCAGTATACAACAAAGTCACGAACGAAATTTTTAGGGACCAAATTCTAGAGATCGCACTACGCTTAAAATTTATCACACGCAAAAAAATACACCGTAATTTAATTCATGGATTCGGGAACACCAGTCACGTTTTCCAGAACGTTCCCGAATCCGTGGCTGTTGTTCACAAATACACCGTGAACTTGTTAGTTCACGATTTTTTGAACGCTTTCTTTTGCGTGCAGATTGATTACGTCCTACTGGTGACCACTCGGATTACTTTTCAGGAAAGTTCATTAGTTGGTTCACTTGAATTGTGTGCCTAATTAATTCGGTTGTGGCTTCTCCATAAATTCACATTAATTAACCAGCGTATCTTTCATAAACTCCTCGATTAGAGAAAGATTGGACTGGGGAAGTGAATGGTGGAGTTACTGAAATGTTTACATGCTCTATGTTTTATATTTTTGAGTGCCAGTGCTCACTACGAAGAGAAGTTTGATTAAGAATCTCAGAACTACACCATGCAGTTTAACCATGACCGTTTTCATCCTATTCTTAAGTAAAGATTGTAGGAGGGCATTCATGACGGGATTGGTGGAAATATATTAAATTTATTTTCAGAAGTTTGGACCTTTTCATAAATTTATGTTCTCCGAATGTATTTACGGACCATGTTAAATTCTGGAAAAAAATATTACTTTAAATTGCGAGGGTGACGTTTTGAATCGTTGTTTCAACTTGCCCCACACCACGCATTTCTATTTGCCCCGATAAGTTAAAAATGCGTATCAATTTCAAACGATCATATTTCAAAAATTAAAATGGGTTTTTCATCGATTTTTCATAATCATTATGCTTATTCAACATTGGATGATTGCCTACCATGCAAATTTGATGAAAAACTATTCCAAACATCATTTTGGGACCTGTTTCATTGGCACGTCAAAAAGTTGGTTTAGATTTTGCAAAGGGTGGAAAATAAACAGTGGCAGGAATTGCTTCTAGTAGTTGCAATTTTCCGGGAATGGCAGTCAGATGGTGCGCTTAGGGAGTAGTTTGTTGAAAGAAATAATCAGGACATTCGGTCATTTCAGATCTAAATTACAGCTTCTGTTTCAACTTACCCCGCATTTCAACTTGCCCCGGTGTACCTTAAACATTTTTTCTTAAAACTGTTTTTTCTTAGCCTAATGGCTAATGGCCAAAACCAGCCTTTGACAGTGTACTTTGAATATTATTTGTTATTTTCATTTGTTCAGAATTGAAAAAGTTTTTATATAAATCCTTAATGCATCTAAGAGTAGATTAAAATAAATTTTCAAAAATCTCCAATCCTTTTTTAATATGGATAGATGCGTTTGTTCCGTTTTTTCACCGAAATGATCTGACAGGCCTGTTTATTATTTTCCCGAAAACCTCGATATCATTTGAATTGGTTTCAATAAAACGGATTATGGAACTGTTATACTTTTTACAACACAAGAGTTCTCGTGTTATGAAAGTTGAAGCGAGTCTCGAAAGGTTGAATATAATAACGTACAATGAAAGGCTTTCAATAAAGCATCTGAATTGGGCGTTTTGTTATTTCCAAAGTTTTGTATAGATATAATAATCCATCATAGCTCAGTGTTGAAGAAAATGCTTAGTTTTCCATGACATTCAAATAGTATATTTAAATTGAGCGAACTGCATGGCGAAAAATGGAGCAATTTCAATTTACCAAATTTAACGAAAATAATCAAATTTGTTCTATTTTATGAGTCTTATTCTGTTGATTGAAATCTTATAAAAACGGTAAAACTCCTCCAATATATCGATTGACCTGATTTTGAAAGAAAAAAAAAAAGTCAAAGCTGGTTCGTTATCCATCCCATTCAGAGTCCAGACAGACAGACCAAACAAATAATAATGCAAACCATCCCCGCATTCGATCATCGCCGTTGTCGTCATCATCAACTAGCATCATCATCGTCGTTTATTGCCAAATCGTGCCAACATCCTTCTGTTCCTTTCACACCGACAGCTGTAGAGGAGAATGGGTTCAAAAAGTGGATTTTTTGATGAAAAAATAGCCGCTGTTAGGAGAAAAAAATACAAAAACGTAGGTGATTTGCATAACCTCGATGTCTTTTATCGCTAAGCCCTCGTATTTTTTTCGTATTTCGTATGGGTTACATATTTAAATATCAGATTAAACTACAACAGCTCAAATCAGGAACAAATATTGATAAGAACTTACACTAAATGTATTTCAATCTACCCTACACAGATTTGATCTGCAGTGCTTGATTGTGCTCTTTGTGGTGGGGACGATGGCGTCGAGTCAATCACATGTCTTACCGTGGATAGCAAACTGAGTCATATATGGCTTACCGTCGGGCTCGATGTTCGATCAGCCAAAAATAGAATCCACGTGCCGTTCTTTGACAGCTGTCACGTGTAGCCATGTGCGAAACCATACTCGTGCTATTTTCGTGACTTTCGTGACATTATCCATGGCCGGTGTCACTGGCAGGAGTTGTTCGAATAATTTATTTTTGACTTTTTTTTTGTATAAGGTATCAAGGACACTTTATAATCGATCTCTTTATTTTTTTATGTGAAGATTGTTGTAAATTGTAAATCTTGATAGGGGAAATGACGGCTTTGGCAGGTTTTGTTCTATTATTGTCAAGGGGGTTTTCTATAACTAATTATACTCAAATTTGGTCTAAACATTCTTTGCATATCAAAGAATATTGTGGCCAAATTTCATAAAATTTGGTCAACAAAAAACCCCCTGACAATATCTTTTATCTTTATCTTTTATTGAGAGGGAAAAGCCAGCGGGAGTGGAGTTCAGAATGAATTTCACTCCTTCTCCCGTAGGCATAAAACCTCTTGTTTTTTCATATCAACAGTTTACAAACCAAATGATACATTCTTGGTGTTTTTTAGAACTAACTTAACTTTAACGATACAATATTGGAACATTTTCACTACGACTAACATAACAAAAAACTTGACTTACATAGTGTTGGACAAAAGCAATGCAGAACGCGACAAATTAAAATCGAATACTCTATAACATTGATTGAAAATTCTACACATACTACTAATCGGTTCATTTTGGCCATAATTTGTACGGGACATAGGAAGACGAATAAAATTGTGGGAACGAATATCTATAAGACGGACTAAATAACCACAGTCAATGTTTGAGAGCAGAAGGTCAGATATAAATGAAGCTTTAGCGACATCACGTCGTAAATACAGCGGTTCAAGTCCAATGAGTTGGCAACGATCCTCGTATCTTGGGAGATTTTGAGGATCGTTCCCAGGCAAGAGACGAAGCGCAAACCACACAAACTTGCGCTGGAAAGACTCAATGCGTTGGATGCCATTTTGGTAATACGGGGACCACACTACAGCTGCGTATTCCAATATTGGTCTAACTAAGGAGCAGTATAGCGCTTTTAAACAGTACACACTTGTGAAATTTTTTGTAACTCGAAATAGAAATCCAAGCCTTTTCGACGCTTTTGAAGAAATGTACGCTATGTGGTCCTTGAATGAGAGCTTACAGTCAAGCATAACCCCTAAGTCTTTCACGGTTGTATCCTTCCTTAAAGTTATGTCAAAGATTTTGTAGTCAAAGTTTATGATTGAATGCTTGCGAGCAAAACTTATAACAGAACATTTAGAGGCATTCAAAACCATCCGGTTGGCAACACACCATTCGGCGAATGCGTTCAACTGAGATTGCAGGTATGAAGCATCGGTTACGGTACGAATTACACAATAGAGTTTGAAATCATCTGCATACGAAACTTTGAAGCAGTCGATGGAGAAGTTTACATCGTTTAGATATAATAAGAAAAGGTATGGTCCGAGATGGCTTCCTTGAGGTACGCCTGATGTAACGTTGAAAGATGTTGATATATTATTTCCGATTTTGACAGACATTTTACGACCAACTAGATAGGAACTGAGCCAATCTAAGATTTTTCCCTGAAAACCAAGTCGCTGCAGTTTGAACACCACAATCTGATGATTAATTTTATCAAAGGCAGCTGATAGATCAGTGTATACTGCGTCAACCTGAAGACGATTCTGTAGCGAGCGAGCTATAAACGATACGTACGATACGAGGTTTGTGGATGTGGACCTCTTAGGGATGAATCCATGTTGAGATTCAGTAATATAATTACTGCAGCTGTGTGTTAGAAATGCTAGAACAATAACCTCGAGCAGTTTCGCCATTGCGCCGAGAGAAGCGATCCCACGGTAATTCGAAACTTCGCGTTTGTCTCCCTTTTTATAGACTGGAAAGATGTAGGATGTTTTCCAAACATCTGGAAAAACTCCAGAGCGTAGAGATGTGTTGAAAATGGCAGCCAATGGTGAAGATAGGGCAGTTGAGCACTTCTTAATGATCAGCGAAGGCACTCCGTCTGGTCCAGGATTTGTCGAGCGTTTCAGTTTCGTACAAGCATTCATAACAGTCTCAGTATCAATGAAAGGGTGAGATCCAAAAGTAGATAGAGTGGGTACATTTAGTGCTGCAGCAGATACTTGTTGTTCATCAAGAATCTCGTTAGTAAAAACACTGCTGAACTGCCTGCGGAAAAGTTCACAGATGTCCTTCGTAGAAGAAGCCTCAGCATCACCGAGCGACATAGACGAGGGCAAACCAGATTCGCGTTTTTGCTCGTTAACGTAATTCCAGAACTGTTTTGGGTTGTTTTTAAGACTGCGTTGGATGCGATGTCGATAAGAACTAAAAAGCGATTCAGTCAGCTGTTTGTAGCGATTATTTAGAGAGATGTAATGGGATTTTAGCAGATTTGTTCGGTACTTCGAGTACTTCTTAAGAGCAGATCGTTTAGCAGCTTTTAGACGTTTGAGGTGTCGCGTAGACCATGGAGGGAAAGTCAGGGCACGATGTACTCTTTGGGAGTGAACTGATCAATGGCATAAACCAACACATTTGAGACAGTCATTGCGGCAGCATTGGCATCCGAATCGTCGAGTATTTCGCTCCATTTAACACGAGATAAGAAATGATTCATTCCATCAAAATCAGTCTTCCAATATACTTAGGTTAGGGTTTCAGTGATTTTTTCGTAAACATATGGTTGACATTCGCTGAGCAGAACATGAAGCGCTGGGTGATGACGACTTATCTTAACAAGAGGAGCAGGAGCACGAATAACAAGACTGCGTTCCGCTATATCTTCGCTGATAAAGCAGAGATCTAACATACGGTTATTTTCATTTTTTATACCACACATTTGGACTAAACCAGCAGTACTATAACAGTCCAGCAACCGCGTGATTGAAAAACTTAACGATGAATGTGATGGATCAGCAAATAGAAATGATGCATTGCTAGGAATCCAGTTTCGTTAGTTTATCCGGTTGACGAAAAGATGATCGGGAAACACTACTCGTCCGGGGTCTCTTGCAATTATTATCGGCAATGATGGAATCGAACAGGTTCGTTAGGTTGAGAGGATGTTCGTCGAGTGTACGATCCGGAAATGGGTTTTCACTGGCATTTCGGGCTCGAGAGTCGGGATGGATTTGGTGACAGCAGCTAGGCCTTGAGAGCGAATGTGAATACATTCGACAAAAACTTTGTAGCGTATCCATAACAGCACCGGTGAGTTTTAAGTTGGAAGTCGATCGCTGTAGAATTAGTTCCATAGAATCCGAGGCAGACTGCGAGCGATTTTCTGGCAATCGACAGAAGGAGCACAGCCAACAAGCACCGGGGCAGTCGCGAATTGTTTTGGCTATCGAGTTGTTCACATTAGCACATTTGCAGTGGAAGCTCTTAGCACAGAGCTCGCAGTTTATTTTTTGATTGCGAGAGCCGGAGGAACCAAAACAATGGTCGGCATCACACTTGCTGCTTCTGGTCATATTCGTTCGACGCGCGAAAACAAAGCAGAAATGCAAAAACAAACGAACGAGCCAAGCGGAGGCTCACCGACCGAGCGGGATAATATCAAAAAAAGTGTCCCGTGTGCGACGAAAAATGTAAATTAAACACTATCCGCAGTAAGCCGGGAGAAATAGCTAACTAATGAGCTGTAATTTAATATTATTTTCGCAACTTTCACTTGTAAAAACTTATATCATACGGAGTAGATTATGAAACGCAAAAAAAAAGGAACAAATCCAGCCAAAGCCATCATTCCCCCTAAATAGACAGACATCTTTTGAATTCGGCAGATCTTATACAAAATTATAAGAGCTGTTAGTTGGAAGATTTCTGCACTGTATTGTCCTCACTCCCTAAGACGTTTCCAACCGCGATTGAAAAATATTTGGCCCGTGTGCTAATTTTTCCCTTACCCCTCTTCTGAATTCTTCTAATCGCGAATGAAAAGTGAGATGTTCAAACGTGTTGGTCGCAATTGAGTGCGACAAATTGCCAACGGCAATAACGACCTTCTGTGGAAGTTTGTTTTATTTTAAATATGAGATAAAGTGAATGTCTTTGGAAAGTGGTATTGAGTAAAGGCATTTGTAATCACATTCTCGTATTATTGAAAATGTTTCTCTATTCGAAAAGAAGGCGAAACCTTTTTACAGAAAATTTGGTGTTATTATGTACATGTACAAAAAGAACTACATGAAAGGTGGCCAAATCTTTTACCAATTAAATATAAGCGATCGTATTGCATCATTTTTCAATATTCTTACAGAAAAGCTTAATGGCAGTTGGCTATAACATGAATTCAAAGAATTCAAGACAATCATCATGCGTTGCATGTTTCCTCAAATGTACAAAGTCGTTGAGGCTGTCAATTTGATGAGGCGATTTATTGCCACAATTATCATCATTTGAGGAGAAAATAAACCCAGCCAAGATTCAGCAGTAATTTGCGACTCATGAGCTCAACAGCCTTCCAGAGATGTTCGTATCCATTCCACAAACCACATTTAACCCAGTGCCGAAAAGAGTTGGTATCACAGCGCTAGCGTAATTGCGCTGTCATCTCGCTCGCAAATTACACAAATTCGAAGAAGTGCTGCCACACCATTTGTGCATCGTTTTGGTGCCAACTTCCCGCACAGAGGGTTTGTTAATGCTTCATAAACCACACGTGTGCCGACCGTCTTCTAATAATCTGACACGTTCCATGCCCTGCCATCTGCAATGATAACAAAATTTTACTTAGATTCAGCTGCATGGAAGGTAAATAAAGGGTGTTCATTGATTATCACACTTCAGTGGTATCACGCACGCGTATCGCCGGGCATCGAAACAGGGCCGGATTCACAGTGGCTGAAGCTTAAAAATATCGGATCCGCTGGTCTTATATAGATAGCTATGACAGAATCTGAATCAAACTATTTGTTTGAACAATAACTTTCTATTTTTTTGTTAAATATCTTGGCTGTGCATATGCACAGCATATGTTTCGAAATGGACAAATTGATATGAAATTTGCGAAAAAGAATCCACGTGTCTTGGAGGGACTCGAACCCTCAACCTCCTACTCTCTAGATAGGCGAAATAACCCCTACACAACAAGACCACTTAAAGGTCACGTTTGCGGAAAAGCCATCAGAATCTGAGTACCAACCTCCGCCGCGGTTAGCTCTCTTTTTTGCAAATTGAATATCTTTCGGATGCTTGATTTGTTCAATCTCCACATGTGCTTTACTATTGTATATCCACAGCCAAGCTAGTGCACATTGTTTATTAAACGAGAGGATCGCACTCCATGCCCCCCAGTAACTGTCTGGGCGGGACGGTATAGAATGCGAATTTAATCGCACTCTGCTGTGCCAAAGGCTTGCTTGGCTAGAGATTGGACAAATCAAGCATCCGAAAGATATTCAATTTGCAAAAAAGAGAGCTAACCGCGGTGGAGGTTGGTACTCGGATTCTGATGGCTTTTCTGCAAACGTGACCTTTAAGTGGTCTTGTTGTGTAGGGGTTATCACGCCTATCTAGAAAGTAGGAGGTTGAGGGTTCGAGTCCCTCCAAGACACGTAGATTCTTTTCGCAAATTTCATATCAATTTGTCCATTTCGAAACATATGCTGTGCATATGCACAGCCAAGATATTTAACAAAAAAATGGTTTTCGTACGGCCGAGTTGCCGAATAATATGCAATTAATTGTAATTGAATAACTTTCTACTTGGTTCAGATTAATAATGTACAAGTCTGCAGATGTTGCAAAGACTTTGCACAACATCCTGTGTGCATTATACTCGTTGAAGGGAGTACAACGTGGGCGGCAAACATAAACATACCTAGGGAGTGTCATGCAACTTGTTAATTCGTCAATAACTGCTTCAATTACGGTAGCTGATCTGCTAGTATTGACTCTGAACACGGTCTTGTCTACCTAAAACACATAACAACAGGTAATACTCAGAGGGGGGACAACGGATTTTTTTCGTATGGACTTTGGCAAGTATGACAGTCACCTCTTATTTGGTGCATAGATTTATACTCCAATGTCAAAATGCTCTTATACTTTCACGTATTGGCGGGGTATTCGTGAACATTTGTATTGTTCACCATTTTTATAAGAGAGAGTGGTGTTGAACGCATATATCAAATTAAAGAATGGTACGATCAAAAATATACAAAATGCGTTAAAATGTAATGTTATCGTTTCCATTCTTGACCGAAATATGCTGATAAATAATTATGTGCTGACAAGAAGCTTCATACTGGGGAGAAACACACGTTACTGCCATTTTCGAATCCTCCGTGCGTTTTACAGCATTCTCACTGACGGTATTGTTTATATGCTATAGACGATGCCGTTGTGGTGGTGCCGGAATCATTGACTCGATTAGTGGCAACCAGAATCTGACACCTTGACACCCGCCTGGTAATACTACTTCGCATGCAAGAATAAATTCTGTTGTAAGAACATCCAAAGTTCATCTACAAAAAAAACATAAAACATAATTTTGCATGATCACTTTTTGAGGTCGCTTCACTGAGCATTCTAAAGTGCCAAACCTCATAAAAATAGTTTAAACCAAAATTGTCTCATATCCGCACATCTAGAATTTCAGTCATTGTTGCGTACGCCCTTTGCGTAGCACGGCACCTACTGAAAAGCCGAATTGAGCAACACACCTCAGCTAATTGTCGATCCTGATCTATGTGAGGCTAACGATTGTTTACGTTCGAGCTATTCAACAGCAATAGAGTGTTTAACCAAAATCGAGTTTCTTTCCTACGAACAAATTTTCAATATTCTTTTGAAGACTATTATCTGTTTAATACTATAGTTACGGCAAGGCCCATCGATAGCCGGTACTGAATTGCGGTAATAACCCACGTGTGAAGAATTATTATTATTATAAAAATCTTTATTAAAGAGGTTTTTAGCCCAAGGCTAGTTCACCTCCGAAACGTGTGAAGAAGTTTAATTGAATTGTGTAGGCAAGAGTGTAGGGGAAGTGGGGGTAGCACGCCCATAGGGTATAAAACGCGCCACCCCTGAATAAGGTTAAATATTCCCATTTTCATTATTTTCAATAGTCTATACGATAAAGCAATGAAAAATATTGCCATTGGATACATATATTTCATGATTTTTCTCTAGTTATACATGAAAAACTCGAAAAAACGATTTTTGCGTGTTTTGATGCAATTCTAGCTCGGTGGAATTTAGTCTTTCTGTCGCTGTTATACATTGATAAATTACTAATTGAGCCATGAGCCATGCTGCTTACTCGTGTTCTTTATGTTCCACACGAAATCGTCGTCAAAAATGGTTTTAAAACGATTTTATGGGCCTTCAAACTTCTGAGGTCGGTGTGGGGCATTACGCCCATGCTCATTTCGTATGACCGAAACAGCTGAAACATTCGGTTAATTGCCTTAATGTAGGCAATTAAAATGAAAATCAGTACGATAAGCACATGCGCGTTTTAACCCATCCACTGGCGCATCTCACCCCGCATGGTTTCAAAATCATTTTTTTCGGGTGCTTTTTAAAAATCAAATTTCTATGCAATAAAATGGACAATTAGATATCTGTTATCGGTAGTCAGTCGCAGATATGCTGTTCTTCAGTATGCGCTGATGAAAACTGGCTGAAATGGTGGTTTTCATTGATAAAAATGGCATTTTCCTTAACGTGGGCGTCCTACCCCCAGTTCCCCTACGTACGATTACCAGTGTACTACGGTTAATTAAAACACGACGAATTCTGCTAGGCCCGGGTAGAAAACCATCGGAATCACAAACGTAAGCAGTTCCAGGTTAAAAATAGTATCATTTAGTAATGTTAAGTTATACTTCAGGAAAATTTTAACCGTTCGGTTCCCGCTCGGTCCATCAATAAACGCGTTAAAGTTTCGGATATTGTTTCCTTCCGTTGTGTAGACAACAATCATTGTCTATATTTTTTTTCTTCTTCTTCTGCTTCTTCTTCTTCTTCTTCTTCTTCTTCTTCTTCTTCTTCTTCTTCGTTCTGTTTATGGGTGGTGCTATTCTTTTGCGCACACACCCAACCTAACTGGACTGGCATCGCAGGTCGCAGGCCATATGTCCAACCTTCTTCTTCTTCGTTGACATTACATCCCTCACTGGGACAGAGCCGCCTCGCAGCTTAGTGTTCATTAAGCACTTCCACAGTTATTAACTGCGAGGTTTCTTAGCCAGGTTACCATTTTTGCATTCGTATATCATGAGGCTAGCACGATGATACTTTTATGCCCAGGGAAGTCGAGACAATTTCCAATCCGAAAATTGCCTAGACCGGCACCGGGAATCGAACCCAGCCACCCTCAGCATGGTCTTGCTTTGTAGGCGCACATCTTACCGCACGGCTAAGGAGGGCCCCATGTCCAACCTATTTCTATTTATACTTCGTGGAGTTTACAATCATGGCAATCTTCTTTATCGGCATTTTTGTCGATGTGTCACAAAGCGACTTATAATTATTTTTATTTTTACGTCCGAGACTTGGCTTTCTTTTATAGTCGTGTAGACTTTTTATCCCAACATTTGGGGTTGTGTGGAGGGGGTAGGAATCGAACCCATGACCATCTGATTCAGAGTCAGACGTGTAGACAACTACTCTACGGACCCCCCCTCTATATTTTTTTTGTTCTATAAAAAAAATCCGCGGAAGGTTAGGTTTATGATAAACAATTCTCGAGCAACGAGTTTTTCCCATAAGACCTTCAGAGTACTCTTCATAGTTCATAAAAAACTCAAAGGTGCAGCCCAATCGGGTTGTACGCAAAGGTGACGTAGGACTACGTAGCTATACGAAATGGAGGGTATTTTTCATCATAATTTGTGTCAATTTGTTAGCATTGTGCAAACTGCTCGGAGGTCAACTGAATCAAGAAACTGAAAGTAGCTCCCAGTTGGATGAACCAGCCGTGGAAAAGGAACGACTCATCGGCCGCATCGCCACTGAAGCCATTCGTCTATCTTTCAGTGGATATCTTCAGAATCCTAGAAGTTATTATGCTCAAAAATGTCCGGAATACAGGAAAAATAAGCAGAATCGGAGGTGGCGCGAAACCAAACACAAATATATTAATTTGCAACGTTCGACTTCCGCCGGCGATGGAAGCGTACATGCATCGTTTTCTATAGCGCTGGTGGCAAAGTGAGCAGGACTTCAAGAATAAATTACAAACAGTCCTTTTCAGGACTTAAACTATTTATCCAAGAAGAGGTTTTGACCGTTAGGAAAATTGTTTACCCAGACAAACAGACTGTTCGGCTGTTTAAACGACAATGACGATTTGGGTAAGATTTGTTGTTTTTAATAATGCGCCATTTGAAAAACTAAGGCAGCTAAACGACATTTTTTTTGAGGATTGAAAAGCTCCATTATTGGAAAAATATCGGTTCTTTACAGTACCACAAGGGTAGTTTAATCCGGGATGCAAGAATGTTCATCAAAGTCCAAAATTAATAGTTTGGCGTTGACAAAAAGTTACCCTTCGATAGCAGAATCATTAGCGCGCGTCGGTGAGTGACAACGCAACAAATTTGTTCGAATGAATTAAATCGCTCACAGCAACCGAACTATCACGCCAAACGCCGATTCCACCGAAACAGTCCATTTTGCAATCAACCCTTTCTGTTCAGAAAATGCTGGTCCTGCTTTGAAATCAACCTCACATTCCCGGAGAACCAGAAAAGTAAACAACAGAACTCACATCACCCACTGCGCCGCGAAGATGGAATTTACCACAGCAAAATGTACACATTCACCCAGCAAATTGAAAAAATCACCACGCGTTTAAATGGGCCACTCACAGTCATACGGTAAGGCGCGAACTGAGCAGCATGTCAGAGCGACTTGTGAGTGGCTGAATGCGAAATTGAATGGTCGGTGTTGGAAATGATTTTTCGGCTGCACCCAGTCGCACTCACCACGGCGGCGAGGAAGGCGACTGCAGATTATACTGAGATCCATGTTTTTCACTGCATTGACTGTGAAATATTTCTACCCTGGCTGTGATTTAGTATTTCCCGTTTCCGTGAACAACTAAGTGAGTTTCGAGTTTACACTCAGCATTTTTTTTTCAATTGCCTAGCAACATTATACAGTCGCCTCTCCACATCTCGATATTGCTGGGACCATCGAGATAGGGAGAGATCGAGGAATGGAAGGAAAATTGAAATGGGTACTAGAGCTTGAGCTTGAGCTTGATTGACTGCTCGTAGTTGCTACTCCATTATGACCAGATCAGCTGTTCTTGCACAGGGAACCAACAGATGTTTGCTTGGGACTAGCACACATCTTCAATGTACAAGAACTGGTGATCTCATTTGTTAGGTCATACTGGCGCCTGCCACGTCAGAATGCAAGTCAATGTAGGGAAGGGGGAGGAAATGATGATGCAATCACTCGCCCACTGCAAGCCGAATATACCTCTGCACTTGCCACGAGTTCATACGGAATTTGTTGGAATTTCTGGGTTAGGTTGGAGAGGCAGAGGTCCGTCTTGGTTAACGAGCTGCCAATGTGATAGATAGGAGAAGGTAACTGATGGAATTTCTAATTGGATGTAGGAAACGAGCTCTATAAGTTCATTTCCAATTCTAGCAGATTACTGTTAGAATACTCAAATTGAAGGTATAGGAATAGTAATGGAAACGGTATGGAAGTCCATTTCCAGTTCTAGCGATTGCTAGAACATGAGAAATAAAGAGAAAGATACAAAGTAGGAGAATGGAACGGACCTGGGATTGAATTCACGACCTCCTGCGTATGAGGCAGAAGTAGTAGCCATATGACTACCAAGCCCGCTTCGAAACATGAGAGAACAAGCACTGAACTGATTAATTTTATTACCGGCCGCGCAATGCAGAACACAATAATTCGGCCGACCGCGCGATCGTTCTGCTGTCCGAAACATGAGAGATTATGCACTGAACTCAGGAAAATTGAAATGGGTACTAGATCCAAAAAAGCTCGTTGCTATGAAAAACGACAACAAAACAAATGTCGTTTCCTGTTGTTGATGTGTTTGTTATTGTCCAAAGATGGTCTAACAGCCCAAGAATCTGATCATATCGACAGGAGAGTGAATCCTGAGCAAATTAGGTCAGAACCCATCGAGATAGGGAGGTTATCGAGATGTAGGAAGCTCAAATGTATGTAGATTGAAGGGACTAAGGAAACCATTGACATAGGGGGAGATATCGAGATATAGAACTTCGAGATGTGGAGAGAAGACTGTACATGCATACCTAAATTAATTAAAGAATATTTGGAACAGCTCTAAGGAACATCCAGTGATCCTCTGAGTGCTGGTATAGATTACGATCCATATTTATCGGGGTCTCAAGCTTCGGAGGCAGAACAGAGAAAGAACTTGAACGAAGCCGGTAACCGTTCGGAATTTTAAGGGACATGGTTCGAAAATGGAAGGTAGATGGGGCGTCGCTGAAATATCCGTGGATGAATTTATGAATAGTTGCTGGAAGCTATAACTTATATTTTTGAAGTGGGAGGTGGTATTCACTTGCGACGAAAGTAGTGTAGCAAAACCATCATGCAGTGTGAAGGTTTCTCCAGAGGAAGACGGCTTTGTGAGATTCACACTTTTCGACGATAAGGTAAGCCACAGGACTCTTCGTCCGGATCAAGTAACTGAGACTATTCTCCAAAATTGGAGAACTAAGGAAATACACCTTCTACTTCATGTCTACTCAACTGCTGTGAACAACAAAGTTGTTTTTCAGTCTGTGCAAGATACGTTGTTGGGACCGGCGGCACATTCGAAAAATCCGGAGCTGCTGCTAACGCAACAATAGATGCTCTAGTCGCAAAACATCGAGGTGAGCATGGCCTACATTGGGAAGCACATAATGTTGCATGGATGATGTGCCCCATGTTCAAGAAAGAATGATATGCGATGCACCCCTGACCATTTAGCTAAATTATTACGGGCCAAAGAGCAATCACGAGTGCAATCTATTTTCCGAAATTTCTGAGTATTAATGACGGCTACCAAGACAATATCTCGGCTATCAGGTGCAGTTTTATTAAGCTGGAGAAGATGCTTCGTGGCGTAAATAAAGGAATGCAACTTTTCAAGAAACTGGAATCACTGGAATCAAGAGCAGTTTTGGGGGATTCATTTTTATCAGCAGCGGAGCAAGCAGTGCTAGTTGAGGAAACGGGTTTCCGTTCTTTATTGGCTGATTCATTGATTCAGAAAATGTGACCACATGTGATTAATTACCCTACATTGAATGTATTATAAATCGGAAACGAAAGGATTTTTAGTTTGGTAAAATTTACCATTTATCGATTTTATTTGTGATAGACTATATTCATGAATTGACCACTTTTACGGACGATCCGAATCTTCCAGAGGGACTCCGGACCGTGGTATAACCAGAGATTGTGTTGATCCATGGCAATAGACAATGGTTAGATTCCATTGGGCTTATTGCCTACCTCTACCTACCTCCACGGATATAACCCCATTTTCGAAAAAAAAACCATAATACAGTTCGAGTACTTCTGGAATGCTTCAGCGACGCTCAGATTAAAATCTCATTTTCCATTTTTCGGGTGGTCTCTCTTCATGGCTCGTTTTACGTTCTCAAATACGATTTCAATAGGATTGAAAAAAAGCTTTGAAAAAACGCACTATCATCATAAAGATGATTTTCATGAATTGGCCACTTTTACAGACGTTCCGAATCTTCCAGAGGGACTCCGGACCGTGGAATAACCAGAGATTGTGTTGATCCATGGCAATAGACAATGGTTAGATTCCATTGGGCTTATTGCTAAGTATATTTGTGAGCATTTCCAAAAGGGAAAAAAAAATACGCCAAAAATTGGCCTAATAATCTATGTTCTTTCAAAACCTATTGCAGAGAACCAGAATGGCCAAATTGCACAAATCCACGGAATGCATACCTTCTATTTGGTTCCAGAAAATCTTCTATCGGTTCGAAAATGAACTTTTGGGAGTAAATTAAAGTTAGGTACATGTTTGACCCGCTTATGCACAATGTGTCCCTTTTTTGTGGCGTTCGTCGCTGAAAGCTGAAAGCCTCCCAATTTTTTATGTTTCAAAAAATTAGGAAATGTCAGAAAATTTCAAAACCCTATTTTATTTCGTTACCAAATTGCAACGTTCTCAAATCATTTCTGGGCCAGAATAGAACCCAAATCACTAGGAGGGTTAAGAGTTCTTCTTGAAAAACTTCCCCGGAATTTTCGGGCACTTCATCAAAAGCTTTTTGAAAACTACACCCAACATCTGACAATTATTGTATAAAATCTGGGCATATACAATTCTGTAAGCTTTTTATACAAATATTGTATTAAAATAATACAAATCTGTATTATTTCAATACAACAATTGTATAAAAATCTTCCGAAATTGTATATGCCCAATTATTATACAGTTTCTGTAAGCTTCTTATGCAGAACTGTATTAAAATCTGCCATTCGCTGGTTGGGTGTACTAGGGGCCCTCCTTAGCCGTGCGGTAAGACGCGCGGCTACAAAGCAAGACCATGCTGAGGGTGGCTGGGTTCGATTCCCGGTGTCGGTCTAGGCAATTTTCGGATTGGAAATTGTCTCGACTTCCCTGGGCATAAAAGTATCATCGTGTTAGCCTCATGATATACGAATGCAAAAATGGTAACTTGGCTTAGAAACCTCGCAGTTAATAACTGTGGAAGTGCAGAATGAACACTAAGCTGCGAGGCGGCTCTGTCCCAGTGTGGGGATGTAATGCCAGTAAGAAGAAGAAGAAGAAGAAGAAGAAGAAGAAGTGTACTTCGGAATTTTGGTTTGGTTTTTTTTTGGGATTTCCTTAAAACTTCTTCTAGACTTGAAAATGCGCTTCCTAGGTTTTTGGGGAATTGCTACCATCGGAGATAGTGGTTTTGGATTATAATTTCTACTGAAAGGATTTTTTTTTTCAAATTCTTTAAAAAGTAGTTCCTCAGAATTCCAGTAGATAAAATTTGTGTGGATGGAATTTTAGAATTTTCCATAGTTTCTGTAGATAAAATAATTCAGAATTCTTAAAAAATCAATTCCTAACTATTTCCAAAAAAAAATCCCAGATTAATCCACCTAGCGAAACCTGTTGCAAGTAATTCGTACAATGCTAAGTTCCGAAAAGTGTGTCTACAAAATGTGTACACATACACACACATACATACTAGAGTGGGGCGCAGTTGTATGGGAAAACGCAAACTCCCTCCGATCAAGTGAGATCAGGGTTTTTCTGAATCGTTTTGGGACCCCAATCAACTGTGCGAAATATGGGCTCGATTGGTTGCGATCTCGCATGCCGCATCGCGTTTTAAATTTACATGGAGATTAGTATGGGAAAACGTACTTTTTTTAATTTTGTCACGCTCCGTATCAGTCTGGAGCAGGTCAACGAATTCCAAGAGTCCCTTTACTTGGTATTCATAGACTACGAAAAAGCCTTCGACCGTCTCAATCACAAGAATATGTGAAGCGCCCTGAGACGCAAGAGGGTTCCTGACAAAATCATCGGCCTAATCGAGGCACAGTACGAGGCCTTTTCGTGTAAAGTGTTGCACAATGGGGTCTTGTCCGACCCTATCCGGGTCGTAGCTGGTGTGAGGCAAGGATGTATTCTATTACCGTTACTGTTCCTCATCGTAATCGACGAGATTCTGGTAGGTGCGGTTGACCGTGAACCAAACCGCGGGTTGTTATGGCAGCCTATAACCATGGAGCACCTAAACGATTTCGAATTGGCTGATGACGTTGCACTCCTCACTCCTCACTCTCCTCACTCTCGGCGCTCTGATATGCAGAATAAGCTCAACGACCTTGCCGAGAGCTCCTCTTCGGCAGGCTTAGCCATCAACGTCAACAAAACCTATTCGTTGGATGTAAATACGGCGACCCCTTCCAGTTATATAGTAACCGGGCAACCAGTGGAGAATGTTGAAAACTTCCAATATCTTGGAAGCAAAATGGTGTCAGACGGCGGTACCAAGATCGACATATGCGCACGGATCAAGAAAGCAAATGCTGTGCTGCCTTTGCGAGTTTAAGAAATATCTGGAAAAACAGGCAGATAAGTGAACGCACCAAAATACGAATTTTCAACTCTAACGTTGGGCTGAAAGTCTCGATAACAAAGACATAAAAAAAAACTCTAACGTGAAATCTGTGCTGTTATACGCTAGCGAAACATGGTGTGTATCAGTGGAGAACACTCAACGGCTGCAGGTGTTCATCAGCAGATGCCTGCGGTATATAATTCGGGCCTGGTGGCCTCACAACTGGATCGCAAACAACGAGCTCCATCGTCGTTGTCACCAGAGGCCGATAGCAACAGAAATTCGGGATCAGAAGTGGGGCTGGGTCGGCCACACTCTACGTAGGGGCGGAAGCGAAATCTGCGGGATATCACAGCAGAGGCAGACCCAGAGGCTCATGGAGGCGAAGCCTCAATCTATCTTCTATATAATAAAAATGAAATGGTCTGTGTTCGTATCCGCATAACTCAAAAACGGTTGGATGCATTTTCTTGATTCCTTCAGCAGATATGTTCGTTATTGTTTCCGACGGGTTTATATGATATTTTCTCATGCAAAAATTATGAGAAAAGTTGATTAAATCGTGAAAAACTAAAATTTAGATTCGTACGGAAATTTCGCATGGGCAGCTCACAACGCGCATTTTCGCCTACTATGCAGGACAACGTCTGCCGGGTGAACTAGTAAAGAAATAAAAGAAGTCGACCGAAATCTAACCTGGCAACAGGTTAAAGCGATAGCTGCACAACACTCAGGATGGCGATCTTTCAAGTAGGCCCTTCGCACCACCGGAGGTGTACAGGATCCATAACCGGACAGTATATTTTGATGCAAAAATAAATATGTTCCCTTGTTCCAGAAGTGATCAATGTGGTCGGACATTAATTTTGAATGCATAACCATGATCAAAAGTCATGACATATTTTGATGTGGAGACAGAAATTTATTTATTTTGCTCGAGGGAACCTCATATTGTACCGCTCATAAAAAATCTACTCCTCCGCTTATTTATAATCGCAACAAAAAATGAGCGCAAGATAGTCGTCTAAAAAAATATTTGAAAATCGGGCCGCCACGTGGGGGATTGTGGCGATGAATGCTCTGATAGCACGTGCTATATGTACTGCGGATAAATTTTCCACATCTATGAGAGCCTTGGAAAATGATCACAAAATCACGAACATATTCCAGAGGTGTTGAACATACTTGGCGATCAATTTCAAATAGATAACCAATTAAGTCCGGATCAAATATAACTTTCTTCTTCTGCATCTTCTGTCATCATGTGTGGTTTTATTTTATTACTAGACGAATCTGCCCGATCTAACTTGTGATTTTATTTTATCTTAGTGTCAATCGTTTGTTTGATTGCAGCGTCGCACTCAAGATCGATTTCAACACGAGTTGATGGATTCTTCAGAACTCTAAATAAGAAGATATAAGACTAACAGACCCGACGAACTTCATTTCGCCAAAAAATGATTTATTCTCTGATTAGTTCTCGAGTCATGCAGAAATGT
The DNA here is from genome assembly GCF_024139115.2 of Armigeres subalbatus. Classification (NCBI taxonomy): domain Eukaryota; kingdom Metazoa; phylum Arthropoda; class Insecta; order Diptera; family Culicidae; genus Armigeres; species Armigeres subalbatus. The sequence goes on along the minus strand of NC_085140.1, from coordinate 93,598,683 downwards.
ATGCTTCAATTGTATGGGAGCCCCCCCCCCTTCTAGAGCGGGGATGGGCTTCAAACCATCTTAAGAACCTTCCCCGGCCCCAAAAACCCCTGCATACAACTTTCACGCCGATTGGTTCAATAGTTTCCGGGTTTATGGATTTAAACATGCACCGTCTAATTCCCTGAGGAAGGCCAAGACCAAGGGCCGAAACATAGGAAACTAAACCAACGTGTCGTTTCGATTTTTGTGAGACTGAAAAGCCGCTAATCCCATAGTTATCTTATGATACAATCGTTTTTCAAGTTTGAAAAAATAAATAAAATATTGAGCTTTCCCAAAAAATCTTTAAGAAAACTGATGAGATTTTATCAATTTACCCATTTATTTTTTATTTACCACCCCCTTCGATATGCAAAGACCAACATTACAGAAGAAGGAAATCATATTTGTTCCAGCCTTATTTGATGAAAAATCATGAAAAATGAATTGCCGAACAGCAGTTTTGGTTAAAAAATTAACAGACCCTTCAAGCTCCCTGTAGCAACTTGCAGAGTCCAAAAGTGGACAATAATGGATTGACAACCGATTGCAAGCGCATATTCATCTATTTGATGCAAAATTATTCACAAAAGAGCTGACGCTCGGCATATTTTGGCGTAATCGCCAATCGATTTCAATTACGTAACCATCTAAATATTCCAAGCCATTAAGCTGTTTGGACAAATGTTGAGTTATTATATACGAAATTGTTGCGCATTTTACCTAAACGACATTTTATCACCTAGCTCTATCCAGTATCGAGGAAGTTGTCCTGAACTAGGGGAAGTGGGGGTAGCACGCCCATAGGGGTTAAAACGCGCCACCCCTGAATAAGGTTAAATATCCCCATTTTGATTATTTTCAATAGTCTATACGATTAAGCAATGAAAAATATTGCCATTGGATACATATATTTCATGATTTTTCTCTAGTTATACATGAAAAACTCGAAAAAACGATTTTTGCGTGTTTTGATGCAATTCTAGCTCGGTGGAATTTAGTCTTTCTGTCGCTGTTATACATTGATAAATTAATAATTGAGCCATGAGCCATGCTGCTTACTCGTGTTCTTTATGTTCCACACGAAATCGTCGTCAAAAATGGTTTTAAAACGATTTTATGGGCCTTCAAACTTCTTCGTATGACCGAAACAGCTGAAACATTCGGTTAATTGCCTTAATGTAGGCAATTAAAATGAAAATCAGTACGATAAGCACATGCGCGTTTTAACCCATCCACTGGCGCATCTCACCCCGCATGGTTTCAAAATCATTTTTTTCGGGTGCTTTTTAAAAATCAAATTTCTGTGCAATAAAATGGACAATTAGATATCTGTTATCGGTAGTCAGTCGCAGATATGCTGTTCTTCAGTATGCGCTGATGAAAACTGGCTGAAATGGTGGTTTTCATTGATAAAAATGGCATTTTCCTTAACGTGGGCGTCCTACCCCCAGTTCCCCTAAATGCCTCTTCATGAAAATTTTAATGCTGCACATCATGCTAATTGACGCATTATCTTGTAAGCTGAAAACAAACCTTAAAATAAAAACTGCGCAAATAAATTTACTATACCTAGTCATTAATTTGTCAAGCAGGCGAAAAACTTGAACCTAGAAATGATGCGCTTTAAAAAAAAAGTTCCATCGCATCGGAAGTAGTTAACAAATTCAGTTGGATTTGCTGCCACCCACCCGTTGCTTATTGTGGACTTACCAGCAAAGGCTTCGATATTCTACCAAAAATTGCGGTAAACGATCCCGTGAATGCTTCGGAAAGGATCACGGTGATCGAAAGAATGCATTCACTTGCGAATCTTTCCCTTTGCATCGCGTAACGATCCAGTCCATACATGAGAGAATCGGTGGATAAACACAATCAAAAATTAAACGTAGGCAAAAGTTCATCTGTTTGTTTTATCTCCTTCATTCGCGTGAACGTGTGACTCTTGGTATGGAGCGAAACAAACGGTGTGTTTCTTAGCGGGAATATGTTCATGGGTGAGTGCTGATTGAATGTAGGGTGAGGCGATTTTTACCATCCTTGTCCATAAGTAAGTAAAAGTTTGGGATTCCTAAAGGATGAATAAGACAGAACACTTGAAGAATGAATTCTCTTAAAATCCTAGAAAACGAATTTCCCGAAATTCCTAATAAGAATTTTTCCATAATTCAAGGCAGGGAATTGTCTAGAATTCACTTAACCATAGAATTTTTTTTAAAAATCTCAGATTTTCTGATTAAGAAATTTATCAGATCTGCGTAGGGAACGCTCTCCATAATACGCGTGGGAATGGAATCACCAGAACTGCTGGAACGAGATTCCCCGCGAACTCTTATTAGATAAATGATTCGAAAGAAAAGATTGGCTCGATATCCCTCGCTGTCAACATCCAGGCTACCAGGAATAAAGCTATGAATATTACAATCCGGAATAATAAAATCATTTGTATATCAATAACGGATTGACGTACAAAGAAGGTTAATACATCAACACAAGGGTAATTCACTGTACTTTAAGGAAAAATTATTGATAATAATAATTTCTTCTTGTTTCTAGTGAAAATTCGCACCTTCTTCTTTATTCCTCTCATCAAAAGTTGCACACCTCCGGAGTCAACTTCCTTGGCACATTTTTTCCACATTTTGGTCATCGCGTCCCGTGCTATTTTTCCACTTTTCTTAAGCTTCCGCTTCATTACTGCCAAAAATGTCTTGATGGGCCGGAGCTGTGGGCAGTTGCGTGGATTTATGTTTTTATCGATGAAATCTTCGTTATTTTCGCGGTACCACTGGTTGACTTCCCGGCTGTAGTGGCAACTCGCCAAATCTAGCCAAAACTGTGCCTTCAAAAAGTGTCACGGTTCAAAAATTTTTAAGAAGCACACAAATAATCCAAAATTTAAGTTGAAAACACTTACAGATGAGAAAATTGTATAAAATTTTCCTCAAAACTGTGATCGATTTTTTTTTATTTCCCATGATTGTTATCAAAATTGTAACGACCCAAGGACTCTTGGAATTTGTTGACCTGCTCCTGAATGATGCGGAAAGTGATGATATCTTCAGAATCTTCGCCGGAGAGTGGCATCGATCTTCTTCTAAATCCAGACTAGGATAACTTTGCATTGAACTTTGAGAACGGTATACCGCAACCTAATGCCTCACAACCTGAGCACTTTACACTGATTAGTTTTTAAATTTCGTTTTTGATTTTATACGGGCATTTTAAAATCGCCGCCGTATGCTTCGCCATGAACGATTTTGTTGTTTCTTACCATCGCATGTCTTTATTTTTTTATCTCTTGGATTTGTCAATTATGCATATTACACACTGCTAAATGAGCATTCTTATAATTAAAAAAATAATTCATGGCAAACATACAGCAGCATGTTTTGAATATCGATCAGCTCTGATTTCAGTCTCACATCGAGAAACCGCTTTGCCATTACCATGCAACCAATTAGTATCTAAATTTCCCAGTCGTTTCGAAAAGCGATCGTTCGCGATTTGCCTCCACGGACGGAAACCTATGAGTTGCAGTTATTGGGCAGCAAAGTAATAATGAAACACCCTTTTCTACGTGTTGGGTTTATTTCCATTCCGTGATGCACGTGAGATTCGCCGGACTGTTGTCAGCCATCCCAAAATACGGCCCTGCTGCAGGGGCCAACAGCGATGGTTGCTGGTGATAGTAAAACATGCGATTTATTTCATCCGTTCTTCTTATAAAGAAGAAAATAAAAACAGAAAGCGCAAATCGCATTGGAAGACGTGATAGTGATTACACGTTCGCCGGTTTGCGTAAATTTTCGATTAAGACGCACAAACTCCGTTCGAACAAACCGCCGGTAAAGAACACACGCTCCGGGCAGGTCTCCTCTGTATGTTCCCACGGTCTGATTGGGTGGGCGGTAGCTATGCTCATCGCCCAGATAGGCAGCTAATGTTAGCAACACCTTTAACGATGGGCAATTAGCTTTTATGTCATCTACCGGAGCGGCTGCAGGTACGGATGCCGTGTTTACGAGGTGGAGAAGCACACGCACGTAAGGCAGCCAGCGTTGTTCAATGTTTTGGGATGAAGGATGACGATTCGTAGCACGAGTTGAGGCTCCCATAGCGCCATGAGAGCTTGTGCTATTTCGTACTGCCAACAACGACAAGTTGATTGAGTCGTTGCGGGCCCAAGATGCGTTTACCAAATGATTTTATTTACTCAACGACGAGGAAAGGCAACTGTGGATGGGTAGATGGGTACGGAGGTGTTTCGGAGAATAAATATGAGTTTTGTATAGTCGTTTGTTGAGATTATCGGCACGTGCACTTCTAGGATTAAATAATCTTGAAAAGGGAAGTATGGGTAGCACTCGAGTAACGCTCTAGCAAGTTTCCTTCATTATAATATTGATGTAGAGCAGAAAGCATGGAAATGTCTCTTGAAGCTTTAGAACTTCACTAGGCACGTAACGTAAATAAATTATCATTAAGGTTAACTCTGATTAGGGCGCACACACATGTGTTTACTTATGACGTCTGCTCACGATTAATTCCTGTGAATTTTGAAGACAAGAATATCCTGTACTCATATTTGGATCTTACCTTTGGAATCGACTTTCCTCATGTAACAGAACTAACATTTTTGGTTTGTCATTCGAAAACTGATTTTAAATGATTCCAATCAAATATTTCATCAAGAACAAGTGGAAAGAACCACTTGTTCTAAACGTTATGGATCAAATATTTGATTGGGATTGACATTTGCGTCAAAACAAATTTTATTGACCCGCCTTATGTAGCGAGTAGCGAGTAGAAGATTATAAAAAACAACTCAGTCAATTACAAACTGGTTTCAGATCAGAAGTCATGATTTTTCTGAGATTAAGATTAAACTGAATATTAAATTATGAATGTGTTAGAGCTGCTTAGGCCCTTGATCACTAGTTATTCTGTGTACAATTTGTCTTCCAAAGCCATTTGCTTTAAAAGTTGCTTTCAGATGTTGATAATCAAATCATCAGGAACACACTCCGCCTACACTTTTGACAAACGGTAACGGTAACCCTTCCACCGAAAGTTTCAAGCAAGACATTGTGACGGGTCTCACATCTCCCGGAAGACTCGCCAGCTCGCCACAGAAATAGCACAAGTCTTGAGTTTGAGTCAGCATCTGAAGCAACGTCATTGACCATGTGTGCTGTGGAGTCGTTCGACACAGACGGAACCGCCCCGCAGAGTTTTGATTGTTTGTGGTGAAATTGATCACACTCCACCCTCGCGCACAGAACTGTTGTCCCACACAAGTTCGGCAAAAAAATACCTACTTTCAAGTAGTGTCACCGGTCTTGTTGGACCAGCTCCATAAACGGAACGGCCAGGTTAATGTGCTTACACGCCTCTGCACCGGCACCGGCGGGCAGCAGATCAGCGCAGAAAATAAAACGAAACGGAGTGTCTTACAGTATTCGCGCTCGGAAATATCCAAACTATTCTCTGCCGGTCGTCGTCGTCATCGTCGTTGGATGACAATTCATTTAAATTTAATTATGCGCATTTATTACTTTGATTCGGAGAATGCGTGGTCTAACCGCGACTGACAAAGCCAAGATCGACTACCTTACGGCTTCAAATGCCTATACCTACATTTGTTTGTTGTTTGGGAAGAAAAGAGGCCAAGTGGTTCTTGAACTTGAATGCGAATTCAAGAAGCGATACATTTTAGGAAAATGATTTTTATGTTTCGCTATTTTGTACTGAGAAGAAGCTACGTAATAGCGCAATTATCTTGTATCGTCACGAAAAGCCAATAAACGACAAATGTGGAAGCAGAAAAATATCCAATATAACATCTACTTCAGCGAGAAACAAAAAAAAAACACGTTTTTATGGTCCATATTAAAGTAAGTAAGCATTAACCAGATAGACCATGGTGGATGGGCACCATTTCTCGGATGTTATCGATGTTCGGACACTCAGAGGTCCGAACATTGACTCTGATCATTACCTCGTTGTCAGTAAAATTCGATCACGGTTGTCAACTGTATCAAACGAGAGATCACATGTAACGATGCGTTACAATATCCAGCGATTTTCGGCGGAAGGAGTATCGGCTGAGTACCGCCAGAAGCTCGACGAACGGATAAGTGCAATCAACGTTAGCGACAACATCAACGATCTATGGGACTCGATCCATGGAGCGGTGAGCACAACAGCAAGAGAAGTGGTAGACACTGCACATAGGCGACCCAGGACGGGTTGGTTCGATGTGGAGTGTCAGAGAGTGACAGACGAGAAGAACGTTGGCAGAAGCCGGATTTTGGTACCCGGTACTCGATCGAATAGAGATCGGTACAAGGAAGCCAGAGCAGCCGAAAAACGAACCCACCGCAGAAAGAAAAAAGAGTACGAAGGGCAAGTTATAAGTGAGGCGCAGGAAAAAATGGAGCAGAACGATATGCGGAGGTTTTATGAGTCTGTCAATGGGGTGCGGAGAAAGACAGCGCCATCTCTCGTCATGTGCAACGACCAACAAGGGAATTTGCTGACAGATAAAACTGAAGTGGCTGCCAGGTGGAAGCAACACTTCGAGACTTTATTGAATAGTGGAAGTGACGGTGCATCGGTGAACAGAATAAATATTAGCGACGATGGACAAGCTGTTAAAGAGCTGAAAAACAAAGAGCTGAATTTCTCAAATATGGCAGTGAGCAGCTTTATGAATTTCTGCACCATATTATGTCGAAAATATGGGAAGACGAGGAAATGCCTGCTAGCTGGTTGGACGGCCTCATTTGTTCTCTCTTCATGGAAGTGCACAGACTGGAGTGCGCCAATTACCGAGGAATAGCCCTCATTGATTCGGCGTACAAAATTATGTTCCGTATTCTGTTCAACAGATTGAGATCGCTTGAAGAGTCCTTCATCGGCGAATACCAAGCAGGTTTTCGTGAGGGTCGATTAACGACGGATCAAATTTATACTCTGAGACAAATCCTTGATAAATTCCGGGAGTACAACTTGCAGACACATCATCTGTTTATTGATTTCAAGGCGGCGTTTATTTGTTTATTGATTTCAAGGCGGCGTTTGTTTATTGATTTCAACACGGCAGACTACGGTGGGCTGGTCACGTTGTTCGTATGCCGGAATAACGTCAAGCGAAGATAATATTTAGTAGAGAACCCGGAAGAGGCCGCAGACTTCGTGGAAGGCGGCGTACACGATGGCTTTTTGCAGTTGAAGAGGACCTGAGGGCGCTCCATGTTCAGGGCGACTGGAAGCGATTGGCCCAGGATCGAGTCCAGTGGAGAAGGATACTCCATTCGGCGTAGGTTCATCGAAGAGCTATAGCCCATCAAGTATCTCGTAAGTAAGCATTAAGCAGATATTCTTCTTCTTCTTCTTATTGGCATTACATTAAGCAGGTATTATTCATTTCGTTTCTTAAATTATTATCCAAATACAATGTAACACATCTGCGTTCTACGTATATAAATTTAATTCAAATAACGTCAACTAACGCGACACTTGGCCACTTGGCATCTTTTCTTCCCAAACAACAAACAAAATGTAATGTATTCACGTTAGCCTCTTGGTTCATATAGAGTGGTCCCACAGCAATCAGTCTTAAACTAATTAGGTGAAAAGGTAAGTCACCAGCTCGAGATAAGCAGATTTCCCGTTCACACAGCCCAATAGATATCGAAAACAGTAGTACCTACTGACCATTCACAAATAAGAGCTTAATCGAGTTTGGTATGAAAGTATCTTTGGCAATAACGCTCTACAGTGCCAAATTTCGGTCGTAAGAGGTCAGTCAAAGATAAGATTTTTTATTATTCTCACGGCTTGTTTGGTAGAACGGGTTAGTGACAAAAGGTCGAATGGACAAAAGGTCGGAGGACAAAAGGTCGAAAGGACAAAACGTCGAACGGGACAAAAGGTGGAAAGAGACAAAAGGTCGAAAAGAACAAAAGGTCGAAATAGATAAGAAACTGAAACGGAGAGAATCAATCTTGAACAATACAAGATTTATTCATTTCTTAAATAATCTCTTTAATCTCTCTAGATATTCATAATATTGTTTCATAGTATTCCTTCGTTGAAAATTGCTCATACTCAACTTTGCTTGATGAGATAAGTGTATTACTTCCGCTTGAAGTTAAATGCATTTCACAAATCCCTTTGGAATACACTCAATTTGTTATCAACTTGTTCTTGATCAACCTTTTGTTTTTTTCGACCTTTTGCTCCTTTCGACGTTTTGTCTTTTCGACCTTTTGTCCTTTCGACCTAATGTCCCTTTCGTTTTGTCTTTTCGACCTTTTGTCCTATCGACCTTTTGTCATTTCGATCTTTTCCCTTCGACCTTTTGTCATAGATTCTGGTAGAACAATGTTATCACAACAAAATTAGCATCGCTAAAATTTCAACTACATGAAAATATAGCTTCTTATCTTTCATTTCCTGGGTATAAAAATCTACCGAGGGGTCCCGAACAACTTTTTTTTTCTTTTCCAAATGGAACCTGCATTCTAATCTAATACCAGCAGCCAGCCACGAGTCACTCCCATGTTCAATATTTCATTGACTTTTTAACCATTCTTCATCAATCAAAGGTAATAAATGAATATTCTTCTCATTCTTTAATTTTAAGCCTAATTTCAAAGGCTGAGATGTGGACAAGCATAACGGAGCAATTTTTTTTATACATCTCTTGGAGCCAAAATTAACAAATTCAACGTTTGGCTAGCAAACATTACCGCTGTGCAATAATGGTTGACGTGCAATCTCTCCCTGATCAATATACTTTTGTTTTGTTACACTTTTTGGATTTAAATGAATTAAGAATTTTGAAAACCTGACGATTTTTTATCACATTTCCTAAGATGATATTATCAAACCATTTTTGGCTATCTGTGAGCTGAGCATGCCAAGACCAAGAGGTGGTTGAGTCGTATCCCCGGTTCGGTCTAGGAAATTTTTAGGTAAGTTGTTTTCTCGACATTCCTTTGTGGGATGATTTTGTCTTGTTTTGATAGTAAGGAGTATGTTTTATTGAGTTTTGACAAATATCATTGGTTAAGCTTTTTGAAATTACGGTTCTGAGCATTGTTCATCTAAATTCTCTCCTTCAGATAGATGAATCAAAGTGCAGCTAATCGATCACTTCAAAGTCTACTGATTGTACCAAGATTCATGAAAATAAGTGTCGTTTAAAAGAAAATGCATTTGGAGTATAATTTTCGTTTATTGGTTAACTATGGGACAATATTGTTTTCATAAGATTCATTCCTTTAGCACGATTTTCTGATTAAAAATCCAAACTTTTGAAAATCCTTCACAAATCTACCCTGATTCTGATTGTCCAGATTTTGAGTTTGCGATTTCTCTTGGTGGTATTTGGCTTGACCAAATAATAAAACGTTATTGAAAATGATTGCCAATAGCAATAATGCGACTATAGTACATCAATCGTTTTGAACAATTTTGTGACACCAGTTAAACTTATTCATTCACATAACAAGTTCCAATTTTGGCATGTGTTGGGAAAGAATTGAGGCATAAGATTAAGTGCATAATCTCCATCCAAGCCTTTCTTAACTGTTTTCAGAGGATATCATAATTTTATCAATTTCAGCTTCGTTATGCTCTTTGACGCTTGAGCTCCCATAAACCAGTTATTTAGACTATAACTTGGTAATAATTTATTCCCCCTTAGTTTTTTTTTTTATAAATATGATGATCAGAAGGAAAAAAAATCCAGGAATCTCATTTAATAGGGGACGCGGTAAATAATCGATGGTTTTCCAACTACAAAGTTCCGTTTCAGGGAGAAGAAAAAGTTGTTCGGGATCGCTCCATAGATTTTTTCAAATAGTTACGAAATTAAAGCTGAAGAGCTATATTTCCACGTAGTGAAAGTTCAAGCAATGCTCATTTTTTGTCATAAAGGCCGTGTTTCAACGAGCGGGATTTGCTTTTGAAGAATAAACTTTTTACCCGATTTAGTCTCTGTGAAACGACCCTCACACAACCAGCATGTATGCATTACATATTCTGTTACTATCTAACGTACAGATGCTGTCTTTCAGATTATTACCGAAACACTAATCTCTATAGATAAATTATGGATCAACCGATTCTGAATAAATTCAATAATCTCTTGGAAAAACGAACGATTATTTTGAAGGAAATTGATAACTTTATTGTCCAAGAAAGATAATAATTAGGGCAGCACCCTCTCAGATTTGAATGAAACTTTCTAGACATGTAAACTTCGTTACAAAAAGCCATTTTGCATATTTAGTACACGGTTAGAAAAAAGTACCTAATTTTAGGTACTTTTTTTCTCTTGCATCTCCCTCCCTCTTCCCTTTGTTGTCATAAAATGAAGAGCAAAACCACTCAACAAGGCCATTAAAGTGTGGGAACCCAACGTTGAGTAATCTCATGTTTACAAAAGTTGAGTGAAATTTACCTAACTTTTGGCTAGCTTCTATTTAAAATTAAGTATATTTTACTTAATATTAAGTGAATTTTACCTAACTTTAATAAAAAATTACCTAATTTTGGATTCCCACAATGAACCCCCGATTTGAGTGAAAAGTACCTAATATTAAGTACTTTTTTCTAACCGTGTAGGGTGTCCCAAAATTGGACAAAGTCTGGGATTTTGGGGGCTCAACCTTCAAATGAAAGCTTAGGGTAAAACAAAAGAAAAATTGTTCTACGACAACTCTGGGAAATGACGTTTAGGGGTGGCCCCGACGCGTTTTATGAAAAAAGTGCATTTTTTATAGGTAACATCGAAAATACCGGTATATCGGAAAGAAATTCGATGAAACCCATCCATTTTATATTTTTTACATTTAACTTAGGGTCTATACTTTATGGTAAAACTTTGATACCGCATGTTTTAGTTCTATATATTTTTCACTGATGCTTTAAATGCCCAAAAATGATGAATTTTTCGTAATATTTTTTTATTAATGAATCCAAAACGGGTATCCATCATAATGCTTTCGAAACTAGATATACATAGAAAGATGGGGAATTTTATAACGAATATTTTGCTAAAAATAGCAACCTTCTATCTCTATCCGTTTAAAAGTTATTCACGATTTACTGCAGCTTGGAAAAGACTTTTTGAAATTTCGGATCATAATACCTGGATCATGTTTAAGTAAAAACGCCTACTTTTCCTTACCAACCAAATGAGTGCTTTAATAACCAATATATTATTCATAAGAATTGCATAAAATTGATTTTAGTACTTATTTGAGTGTTATAATGGAAACCCAACGATGGACCAGCAGTAACATGACTGACTACCAATTGTTCAGTTAGTCTGGGTGAGTGCTCAAATAGATTGATAAATATGGTTTCAAAACTACCCATAGGTAGGTTCAGTTTTCGTGTCATGGTTTGTCAAGCTGTGCAATGTTTCTCGATAACATGGAAATTCGTTGTTTTGTGACCATCTTGATTTTTTGCAAGAACGATCATGTAAAGCAAATCCAACTAGATCATTTTGATATCGATTTGTCATATTTTACGCCATATTGATGCTCATTTTACGCCATTGCAAAAAATAGTGTGTGCAACTAATTGCAAAACTCGATTTTATCAGCACTCGTAGTATTTATCTCATTCGGCAAGCCTCGTTGGATAAACGTACAACTATGCTGATTTTTTTTTTTTTTTTTCTTTATTATAGAGACTTGCAGCCCTAGGCTGGCTCATCTCTGAAAGGTTATTATTAAAGTTATTCATATAAAAACAGTACAATTAAAATTATTTTTTCTTCGATCTAGTATTGTAGACTTTCCACTCTGATTTGGAAAAGTTTCCGTCGCTATATTCTAGCTCATCTGGGCAGCTCTGATCTTCACATGTTCTTTTACATTCTTGTTCTATTGCGTCCGTTCCATTCGTTTCGTTTGTTCCAGTTGACAATCTTCTCTTTGCCGTTGCGGTGCCGTATTCATGCTCGTTGGTGTTATTTCCGTTCTCGCTATTGCCGTCACCGTCGTCGTTGTCGCCTTCACCTTGATCGGCTCCTGCCGATGGGTCATCTGTTTTGTTTTGCTCATCGTCGTTGTTCTTTCTATCGGTTGAGTTTGACGCTTCTCGGTTTTGATTTGAATTTTCTTCGCTTGACACTGTTGATGCAACAGAGCCATTTGAACGAGGTTCGGCTGGCTTGTCTCGGAAAGTAACGAGTGTGGACTCGTTTTCAATTACAATACGAGATGGTATTTGCTTCTCTTGCCTCAGTCGTATCACTCGAACGCCGTTCGGGATGCCTGAAGAAGTTTTTCCATACCTCGTTGTGTATGGATATAATTTTGCCATACTGTTTCATGTGTCGCAAGATTGTAGTGTTGGACATTTGAGGCGGCAGATCATGCAACCTCACGATAGCGGTAGGGCCATCCATGTACACGGGGATGTAGTAGTGCACATCGAGATGCACGAATGAATGTCGAAGGTGGTGTTGCTTCTGCAGCCGAAGTGCTTCGCTTTCATCGATCACTTCAACAAACACGCAGTTTTTAATGTTATGGAGTTGAATGTTTTTTACATCATCCATGTTTAGTTTGAGTTTAGTATCAAAAAACCTTTTCACTATCTCAAGACTAGGTCGCGTTGGTAGGCCACTGAAGTCCACAACAAGAGTGTTTCTCCTGTATGACATATTGCGTCGAGTGCAAATGTTCTTCAAAGGTTCGAATGCAAAGGTACTGGCTATCGGAATAGACGTCTACCGCGCGCGAGAAGCGATTGTCAACTGAACTATGCTGATTAAATCATCTTTCTGCAACTAGTTACACAAATTACTATTATCATTATTATTTTATAATGCATATTGAAATATTTGGCATCTACCATCTACGGAATCTCTGGAAATAAGAACAATCTACACTAATTACGAACTATTTTGCCTACCAATACTGAATACAATGATAAATTGATTGCATCGATAAATCGGGACCAAAATGATCCAGCCGGATTAACTTCACATGATCGTGCTGGTTGGTCAGAAAACAATTAATTTCCATGTTATCGTGAAACATTGCACAGCTCACCAAACCATGAACTGAACCTACCTATGGGTAGTTTTGAAACCATATTCATCAATCTATTTGAGTACTCACCCAGACTAACTGAACAATTTGTAGTCAGTCATGTTACTGCTGGTCCATCGTTGGGTTTCCATTATAACACTCAAATAAGTATTAAAATCAATTTAATGCAACTCATATGAATGCTATATTGGTTATTAAAGCACTCATTTGGGTGGTATGGAAAAGTAGGCGTTTCTTTACTTAAACAAGATCCAGGTACATATTATGATCCGAAATTTCAAAAAGTCTTTTTCCAAGCTGCAGTAAATCTTGAAAAACTTTTAAACGGATAGAGATAGGAGGTTGCTATTTTTAGCAAAATATTCGTTATAAAATTCCCCACTTTTCTAAGTATATCTAGTTTCGAAAGCATTATGATGGAAACCCGTTTTGGATGCATGAATAAAAAAATATTACGAAAAATTCATCATTTTTGGGCATTTAAAGCATCAGTGAAAAATATATAGAACTAAAACATGCGGTATCAAAGTTTTACCATAAAGTATAGACCCTAAGTTAAATGTAAAAAATATAAAATGGATGGGTTTCATCGAATTTCTTTCCGATATACCGGTATTTTCGATGTTACCTATAAAAATGCACTTTTTTCATAAAACGCGTCGGGGCCACCTCTAAACGTCATTTCCCAGAGTTGTCGTAGAACAATTTTTCTTTTGTTATACCCTAAGCTTTCATTTGAAGGTTGAGCCCCCAAAATCCCAGACTTGGTCCAATTTGGGGACACCCTAATATTTAGTTTTTCCAATTGACCTAGACTATCTTTTGAAAGACTATGGGGGCTGCAGGGACTATGTCCAAGGGCTTGACGATCCCTCCCCAGGCCATCTGCGAGTTGTGGCGCCTGCCTAGGATGTGGTGGAGTTTGACAGTGGGCCCTGTTAAACCTCTATAAAAAGCTGCATGAATCCGCAAGTAGGCTCCGCCAAAGCGACCGTGTGCCGCTCAAAGCGCACAAGCCCAAGTCCTGGTGTTAGGTGGGACGCTAAACAGCCCTGACACGACGGCCCTCCGACGAGACAGGAGGTTTGCGCAGGCCCAATAAGCCGCCTTTAAAAACAACCATTACGAACAACATAGAAGATAATACGACTCGATACAATCGGCAACGACCTAGGCGACGAATAAAGGATCACGATTGGAAGCTTGGAACATGGAACTGCAAGTCGCTAGGCTTCGCAGGTTGCGACAGGATAATCTACGATGAATTACATCCGCGCAACTTCGATGTCGTAGCGCTGCAGGAAATCTGCTGGACAGGACAGAAAGTGTGGAAAAGCGGGCATCGAGCGGCTACCTTCTACCAAAGCTGTGGCACCACCAACGAGCTGGGAACCGGCTTCATAGTGCTGGGAAAGATGCGCCAACACGTGATTGGTTGGCAGCCAATCAACGCAAGGATGTGCAAGCTGAGGATTAAAGGCCGTTTCTTCAACTATAGCATCATCAACGTGCACTGCCCACACGAAGGGAGATCCGACGACGAGAAAGAAGCGTTCTATGCGCAGCTGGAGCAGACATACGATGGATGCCCACTGCGGGACGTCAAAATCGTTATCGGTGACATGAACGCTCAGGTAGGAAGGGAGGAAATGTATAGACCGGTCATCGGACCGGATAGTCTGCATACCGTATCGAACGACAACGGCCAACGATGCATAAACTTTGCAGCCTCCCGCGGAATGGTAGTCCGAAGCACTTTCTTCCCCCGTAAGAATATCCACAAGGCCACATGGAAATCACCTAATCAAGTAACGGAAAACCAAATCGACCACGTTCTAATCGACGGTAAATTCTTTTCCGACATCACGAACGTACGCACTTACCGCAGTGCAAATATTGAATCCGACCACTACCTCGTCGCAGTATGTCTGCGCTCAAAACTCTCGACGGTGATCAACACGCGTCGGAGTCGTCCGCCGCGGCTTAACATTGGGCGGCTACAAGACGGTAGACTAGCCCAAGACTACGCGCAGCAGCTGGAAGTGGCACTCCCAACGGAAGAGCAGCTAGGCGCAGCATCTCTTGAAGATGGCTGGAGAGATATTCGATCCGCTATGGAAGCACCGCAACCGCTGCACTAGGCACGGTGGCTCCGGATCAGAGAAACGACTGGTATGACGGCGAATGTGAGCAGTTAGTTGAGGAGAAGAATGCAGCATGGGCGAGATTGCTGCAACACCGCACGAGGGCGAACGAGGCACGATACAAACGGGCGCGGAACAGACAAAACTCGATTTTTCGGAGGAAAAAGCGCCAGCAGGAAGATCGAGACCGTGAAGAGACGGAGGAACTGTACCGCGCTAATAACGCACGAAAGTTCTATGAGAAGTTGAACCGTTCACGTAAGGGCCACGTGCCACAGCCCGATATGTGTAAGGACATAAACGGGAACCTTCTTACGAACGAGCGTGAGGTGATCCAAAGGTGGCGGCAGCACTACGAAGAGCACCTGAATGGCGATATGGCAGACAACGGTGGCGGTATGGTAATGAACCTAGGAGCACGCGCGCAGGACATGCGACTTCCGGCTCCGAATCTCCAGGAAATCCAGGAGGAGATCGGCCGGCTGAAAAACAACAAAGCCCCTGGAGTTGACCAACTACCAGGAGAGCTGTTTAAACACGGTGGTGAAACACTGGCTAGAGCACTGCACTGGGTGATTACCAAGGTTTGGGAGGATGAGGTTCTGCCGCAGGAGTGGATGGAAGGTGTCGTGTGTCCCATCTACAAAAAGGGCGATAAGCTGGATTGTAGCAACTACCGCGCAATCACATTGCTGAACGCCGCCTACAAGGTACTCTCCCAAATTTTATGCCGTCGACTAACACCAATTGCAAGAGAGTTCGTGGGGCAGTACCAGGCGGGATTTATGGGTGAACGCTCTACCACAGACCAGGTGTTCGCCATACGTCAGGTATTGCAGAAATGCCGCGAATACAACGTGCCCACACATCATCTATTTATCGACTTCAAAGCCGCATATGATACAATCAATCGGGACCAGCTATGGCAGCTAATGCACGAAAACGGATTTCCGGATAAACTGATACGGTTGATCAAGGCGACGATGGATCGGGTGATGTGCGTAGTTCGAGTTTCAGGGGCATTCTCGAGTCCCTTCGAAACCCGTAGAGGGTTACGGCAAGGTGATGGTCTTTCGTGTCTGCTATTCAACATCGCTTTGGAGGGAGTAATACGAAGAGCAGGGATTGACACGAGTGGTACGATTTTCACGAAGTCCGTCCAGTTATTTGGCTTCGCCGACGACATTGATATCATGGCACGTAACTTTGAGAGGATGGAGGAAGCCTACATCAGACTGAAAAGCGAAGCTAAACGGATTGGACTAGTCATCAACACGTCGAAGACGAAGTACATGATAGGAAGAGGCTCAAGAGAGGTCATCATGAGCCACCCACCACGAGTTTCTATCGGTGGTGACGAAATCGAGGTGGTTGAAGAATTCGTGTACTTGGGCTCACTGGTGACCGCCGATAACGATACCAGCAGAGAAATTCGGAGACGCATAGTGGCTGGAAATCGTACGTACTTTGACTCCGCAAGACGCTCCGATCGAATAGAGTTCGCCGCCGTACCAAACTGACTATCTACAAAACGCTTATAAGACCGGTAGTTCTCTACGGACACGAGACCTGGACGATGCTCGTGGAGGACCAACGCGCACTGGGAGTTTTCGAAAGGAAAGTGTTGCGTACCATCTATGGTGGGGTGCAGATGGCGGACGGTACGTGGAGGAGGCGAATGAACCACGAGTTGCATCAGCTGTTGGGAGAACCATCCATCGTTCACACCGCGAAAATCGGAAGACTGCGGTGGGCCGGGCACGTAGCCAGAATGTCGGACAGTAATCCGGTGAAAATGGTTCTCGACAACGATCCGACGGGAACAAGAAGGCGAGGTGCACAGCGGGCAAGGTGGATCGATCAGGTGGAGGACGACTTGCGGACCCTCCGCAGACTGCGTGGTTGGCGAAGTGCAGCCTTGAACCGAGCTGAATGGAGAAGTCTTTTATGTGCAGCACAGGCCACTCCGGCCTTAGTCTGATGATAAATAAATAATCTTTTGAAAAGGGGCCCTCCTTAGCCGTGCGGTAAGACGATAAGGGTTCGATTCCCGGTGCCGGTCTAGGCAATTTTCGGATTGACTTCCCTGGGCATAAAAGTATCATCGTATTAGCCTCGTAATATAGGAATGCAAAAATGGTACCATGACTTAGAAACCTCGCAGTTAATAACTGTGGAAGTGCTGAATGAACACTCAGCAGCGAGGCGGCTCTGTCCCAGTGTGGGGATGTAATGCCAATAAAAAGAAGAAGAATCTTTTGAAAAGGGCCAATGTTATTTTACCGATTTTTTCTTCAAATGGTTATAATCAAAAAACGATGCATCCTACAAAAAAGTGTTTTATGGGTGAGGGTGACTAACGCATGTCATGTTTTTAAATAAAAATATACACTACACCTACACTGAACAAAATCGGATTGAAAAATTTAAAGTCGATTTGCAAAAATAACCCTTTTGATTTGGACTAAATTTTGTTTCAATATAGGAAAATATGTTCCTTATCAACCGTCCATACATCGCAAGCTGGATACTTTTAAGGCACTTCCGAAGGAATTCTTGGAGGAATTTCTGCAGAAAATTCTGTAGGAACTCCTGCAGGAACTTCCGTAGGAACTCCTGCAAGAACTTCTGTAGGAACACCTGCAGGAACTTCCGAAGACATTCCTGTAGGAAGTTTCGAATGACATTCTGAAAGAACATCCGGGAAAAAAATCTTGGAGGAATTTACGAAAGAGTTTCTGAAGGAATTCCTGGAGGAACTTCCGGAGGAATCCAGGAGGAAATTCTGGAGGAGTTCCTGGAGAAACCTGCGGAGGAATGCTAGGAAGAACTTCTGGAGGAATTTTTAGAGCAGCTTCCGGAGGAACTTCCGAAAGAATTCCTGGAGTAACTTCCGACGGAATCTGGAGAAACTTCCTAAATAATTTCTGGAGGAATTTCCGGAGGACTCTTATTTGTGTTTTTTGACGGAATTATGTACAACATAAAGGATAGCTTCCGGAGGAATTTCTGGAGGATTTTTTGGAGGAATTCATGGAATAACTTCCATAGGACTTTTTGGAGGAACTATCGAAAGAAATTCTGGATGACTTTCTGGAGGAATTCCTGGGAGGATCTTGCTGATTTGTTTCTTTAATGGATTAGTATAATATTTGTTTAAAGATATAAACCCTTGGCGTAATGTCCACAGCAATACCTAGAGGAATTTCCAAAGAAATTCCTGGTGGAATTTTGGTTTGAATCCATGGAAGAGGGAAGTGTATCTGTATATCTGGAGCAATTATCGAACCCTCGACAATAGGGATTTCCGAAAGAGTTTCTGGGGCGATTTCCAAAGCTACTCCCTGAGGAACTTCCGATAGGTTTCTTGGAGGAGTTTATGAAGCAATTCCTGAGGGAAGTTCATTTGAATTTGAGAAGGAATTTTCGAAGGAATTCCAAGAGGTATTTCTGGAAATATTTTTGGAGAGTTCCTGTAGAAGTTTGCCAAAGAATTGTCAGAGGAATTAAGGAAGTAACTCCATGAGGTACTCCTTAGAGAATTCCTGGAGGAATTTTCGTGGCAATTCGTAGGGGAAGTAAATAATAATTATTTGGAGAATTTTCTGATTCAGTTATTGAAAAAATTGCCAATGAAATGCTTAGGGGAATGTTCAAAGGAATCTCCAAAGAAATTCCTGAAAGAGATTAGGACGGAACCCTTGGATAAGTTTCCTAAGGAATTCTAGTGGGTATTTTCAAAGGAGTGCCTTAGATAATTTCCGAAAAAAAATTTATGCAGATCCCAAAGTACCTCCATGAGGATTTTTCAGAAAAGTTCTTAAAAGAATTTCCGAGGCAATTCCTGAGAAAGGGCCATAAACAACATATCTGAAGAAATTTCTTAAGAAATTCACGTAATTGCTAAGGAATTTTTGGAGAAATATCCGGCGTAACTTCCTGAGGAACTCCCTAAAGAAATCCTTTATTGATTTGAGAGGCAAGCCTTGAGGTATGTCAATAAGGAACATCTGGGGGAATTTGCAAAGGAATTTCCAAATGAACCCCTGTAGATATTCCAAAATGAATATTTGAAATAATTTTTGAAGGAGCTCCTGGGGAAGTTTCTGAAAGAATTTTCAGAGGATTATAAGAAGACTCTTTTTAATGTAATTCTTTCACTGTCACTGTCATTGTAACTCGACTCAATCGAGTCAAGTACTAGACACTGCAGAAGGCCTTGCAGTTGAGGCCGAAGTACGTATCTGGGAAGAAATACAACGTGGTGGAAATAAATGGAATTGCAATAATAGTACCTTCATCGGGATGAGAATGGGTCAACCTGGAGGTCGGAAAATAAAATCATTGAAAAAGGTCTTATATGTAATTTGGTTATCTTGCACTCAGATACATTCAATCTTTTATACACAAGATTCTGTTTTTACACGATTTTTTTCGTTGGTGTTTTCGAATTTCCACCAAAATCATTGCAATATGTTTTAAAAAATCCTTAATAAATCAAAGAAAAATCACATGGTAATTAAAATGTGGTAAACATTTGGGATGAGTGTAAAATGAGAAAATGTAAATCATGTAAAAACAGTATTCAGTGTACACGCATTTGAAATAGTGAAAAATCTTCAAAATCGCTCCAGAAAATGCAAAACTGAAAGTGACATTTTACTAAGAGTCAAAGGAATTTTTACCGCACAAGTTATAAATCAAAGCTGCATTACAAATTCAATCCAAAACCACTACGAAGCAACAAATTAATCTTTACCAAAATCAGAGCCCCAAGAATCGTTATATTAGCCTTTCCTTTTAGAAATTCTGTAAACTTGCGGAAAGATAGAATTCCGAAATCCTAAATTGCCTTCAGGATACCAGAAACTTAAAATATAAATTTGCTCAGACTAGCTTCGAACCAATGACGTCGTGAACAAGAGGCCCTAACGATAACAACATGTTTATACACGTTTAGTTATGCAACAAGCAAAATATGCACGATACATGGTGCTCTTTTCCAATCACACCTTCATTGAAAATTGATTGAACTTCTCTACGTGCGAAACGTAAACAACAAGGCCAGTAAACGTCAAGACTTAGAAGAATTTTCCCTAGCAACACTTGCACTGCATCGGACTGCTAAGCCTTAAACAAAGAAAGTCGCTCATGTGCAAGGAGCTAGACTTTACTAAGGTGGCGCAGATCAGCGCTGCGTGCCACTAGTTGTCTTTTTTACTCTCCCGCTGATCTTATGCAACACAAATAGTGACGTCACTATTTGCGTTGCATAAGAACAGCGGGAGAATAAAAGAGACAACTAGTGCTGATCTGCGCCACCTTAGCAAAGTCTAGCTCATTGGCTCATGTGGACATACGGCGTTTTCATAAATCATACTAGAACGGTTCATTACATAAATTACATTACATTTTTTACTTCATGAAAAAATCGTTCTTTTGATTGTAAACCATATTTGGTCGGGCTCCAGCCAAATCACACCGAAAGTAATCCAAATTCAAGCACAAATTTTCGCGTAGCAGGTCCAATTTATCACAAATCGTATCGGATATTCTTCCATCATATAACTGAGGAAATCCAAAATACATGTACAACTGAATTGATATAAATTTATTTCCGTTTCCATTCTACGAACGAAAAATCACAAATCAGTCAAAAAGGCAATTGGTGCGGTGTCGCTGAACCCCGACCATTTGTGGGTATTTCGTTTTTACACTTTGTTGATAAAAATACTATATTTTGGAGACAAATAAAATGAATTTGTAATCAATGTTTACGTTTTTCAACTCCACTTTTAGAAAAATTCAAATATTGCCAATGGAAACACTTTTACAATATTTTCAAAGCTTTGTACAGCGTATAAAAAATTTACTCGTCCGACTATTTTTATTAACAGCCAATAAAACTGTCGGATATTTACTTAAGAAAAACAAACCTAAAAGAAAAAGCCACTTTTATATTTTTTTTTTATTTGACTGTCTCCTGGTGGAGTGAGGCTTTGACAGCACGTGCTTCTTTTAAAAAAAATTTTTGATCCACTGTGAGAGCTAAGGAAAATTATCACAATAATTATTGTGCCTAGCAACAAATGAAAATTTTCGTGGTCATTTTCCAAGGCTCTCATAGATGTATAACATGTATTCGCAGTACAAATAACACGTGCTATCAAAACATTCACCACCAGAATCCACCACGTGGCTACCAAATCTTCAAAAATATCAAAGTAGCTTTTCTGAAGGAATGTTATTCTTAGGCGACTATCTGGGGCTTATGTTTCGTTGCAACTAAAAATAAGCGGAGGAGAAGTTTTTTATGAGCGGTACAATATAGTTTTATTGCAAGGTACAATACAATCCTTTACGACAAACAGCGGTGCTAGCTTGGGCTAAAAAAAACCTATTGACCATTTTAATTTCCGTTCTTTTCCGAAAGTTTTTCGAGCCTATTGAAAGCATACTGAAAGCATCGGTAATTTTTTACCAAAATGCTTATAACATTACTGTGATTGGTTATTTGTATTGAATAACATAGAGAAAAATATGGATTTAAAAAGATCACTAGAAAAACAAATCTCACAATTCTGCATAACATCTGGACATATACAGATTTTGTAAGTACCCCGGTAACCAGTAAGCATTAAATAAAGCATTTGATTGGCATTATATGCGCCTTTACGGCAACCTACTAAATGCCTATAAGCACTATAGTAGCCTTAAATGCTATTTTAAGGCAGGTTTACCGATAAAATAGAACTGAGTAGTAATTTTGAAAACAAGAAAATAAAAGTTTTTTCAATGCCATTTTTTTCTATTTCTATTTGTACTTTTTTTTAATATTTAACTATATCGTTATTATATTGTCATTATATATCGCACGACCTTCCTTCTGCCAAACTCCCGTATGAAGGGAGAAGGAAGAATATCAGTGTGGAAGCTGATATATCTCCACAGGCAAAAGGAAGGTGGTTTGATTTGCTCATATGCCATCGCGTGTGGAAGGGTTTTCTATCGACGAGTCTTCTTCTTCTTCTTGGCATTACATCCCCACACTGGGACAGAGCCGCCTCGCAGCTTAGTGTTCATTAAGCACTTCCACAGTTGTTAACTGCAAGGTTTCTAAGCCAAGTTACCATGTTGCATCCGTATATCATGAGGCTACACGATGATACTTTTATGCCCAGGGAAGTTGAAACAATTTCCAATCCGCAAATTGCCTAGACCGGCACCAGGAATCGAACTCAGCCACCTCAGCATGGTCTTGCTTTGTAGCTGCGCGTATTACCATCGACGAGTACTGTTTCTAAATTTCTAATATGACATCAGCATCTAGTCGAATAGGATTTTTATTGCGCAGTTCTATTTTCTCCATGTGTAGCTTAATAATGGGTTAATTTATGCTGTCTGGAAGTTTGAAAAGGATCGGTCAACTCACCCAACCAGCAGCTGGCAGATTTTAATACAGTTTTGCATAAGAACGTTACATATATTTTATAATAATTTGGCATTTACAATTTCGGAAGATTTCAATACAATTGTTGTATTGAAATGATACCGATTTGTATTATTTTAATACAATATCTGTATAAAAAGCTGACAGAATTATGATTTTATACAATTATTTTTATACAGATTTGTATTTTGGGTGCAGGTAATTTTTCACATCGTTTTTTCTATGATGCTATTTGATGTGAAGGGTGTCCCAGTTGCTGATAAAATTAAATTATATTTGAACTTGCACAATTTTTGGAAATTCTAAACTGAAGATGGCCTTACTGTTGAGGTCGGAATACGTATCTGTCAAAGGTACAATCAAGTGGTGGAATTAAATGGAATTGTATGAACTCGTCTTATGACAAGTAAAGACCAAATTGTTCAACAAAATATAATCTGAATATCATCAAGTTGATTTCATCACTTCCGACCAGAAGGTACGAAAACAAATTCAACATTTTAAAAAATCAATAAATATTTGAAAAGGGTTGTCCCTTTCAACCACAACTTCTCCCCACCTCTCTACAGGCAACACGTACCTACCACATATTCCACATACATCATGCGAAGGAAGCGAAATTGCCAATGAAAACAATATGAACACTCTTATTGAAATAGGGGATCATGATTTTTTTTCGTTTATGTAAATACCTTTATTGGGGTTGCAAATGCTGTATACCGGTTACGAGTTATTTATGGGGCGCCCACCAAGTCACAAAAGCACATTTCGTCCACATTTCGGTTTCAATGTCCATCGTGCCCGTCGGTCATCCGTCTTGAAGGCATGCCGATGTTTGTTTGTTTCATATAAAACTGACTTCATCTGAACGGTGACGTTCGGTGTTTTATGTTTTATTATTTTTAGTTTGCTCGTTTATGATCCGAATAATAAAAAGGGAAAAGTGCGAACTTATGCAACGCAATAATAAAGCTTTCACACCATCCGCCATTGATGAGATGCCGATCGTTTAACTCGAGTACTTAGCATCGCTCCTCCTACATCTTGTTTTATGATTATTGTTAATTGTTCGTATGTGGAAAAGTCGACGGGCTTAGGCGAACAAATTGAATTGTTTATTGGAAAAGCTTTTGTTTCCATTTCGATGCAATGCAGCCATCAATCACGCAGATAGAAAATTATTGTGAGAAGATGGAGCCGACTGATGGATGGTTCAAGTACAACAGCTGTTACATGAATGATCACAATTGATTGATTTAAACTATGGATGCTTTTTGATTATTTGAGCAATAAATTATGGAAATTCGAATATTTTTTCCGTCAACTTTGCTTATGAGAGATCGAATCCTGATGATAATTTTGCAATTGGTGACAGTCTCAATTAACCTTTTTTGTTCATCAAATTGGACTTTTAACATTTTTATCCAATATTGGAATCAATGATTAGACACTTTTTAGATTTTCTATGGCAATCCAAATTGGGAAGCTATCGCCCTCCAATACCTTCACACTTAACTCATTTCACCGTATTCGGTAAATTTTACCGAAATCTCAACAGCAGAACTGTTCGGTAATTTATTTTGTAATTTTTTCCATTGCTCAACTGTCAAAATCACCGAAAATCAGTTAAATTATTTACCGAACAGTTCTGCTGTTGAGATTTCGGTAAAATTTTACCGAATTCGGCGATTTATTTTAAGTGTGTTAATATATAGTTTTTAGGTGTACGGGGATTGTGAAAATATCACCCCTTAGACCCAGGATATAAAAAAAATCAATTGTACCCACATAGTTTAGCCTTTAGCTCACCTCAATGTGCAATGCTGGTTGATTATGGTTCCAAACAATTGGAATATTCCGATCAAAACTTTTTATTTGAAAAAATAGTGTTTACCATTTGTCGCAATACCCGTTTTTTCGTCGATCAGCATTCATTCGAATTGGAAAAACTCGATGGACGAGTTGAGCACAACTCAATTAAATCAACTTTTTGCCATGTATGTGTTCATACTGCCACAATGTTCTCGAATTAATAATTTGCAATCAGTGGAGATGATATTGTTAGGCTTTAGTGATCTTCAAAGGTACGCTAGTAACATGAATGAAAGAGAATTGAACGAAACTAAGAAACTGAAGAACTAGAATGAAGTTCACGAAATAGAAACGGTGTTTCGAAATAGATCTGTACAAAAGCAAGCGGATTACAATTTCAATTTAAGTTTCATGACATCTAGATATAGACTAACCCAGTTCTTGGATAGTGCAGGAAAAATTCTCAAAGGTCGTTCAGAAGCGCCAACTGTGCTCTGCACCCCACAAACCTATCCCTACCATACCGCGTTGTCCCACTCAACTATCCTCACGGTTGTTGGTGCATGTTGGCTGTCAGCATTATAAAATAACTGATTAATAGTAGCAAAACGACGTCGACGACGACAACGACAACAAGTGAACATACCGGGGACCACCACTGCTGTCTGTCTGCATTCACATTCCAATAAACCGTCAAATGGGGTTAGCTTGAGAGAACTCGTAAAATCTAATAATAAGATAAAAAAGGAAAAAAAACAACAAGAGAAACAAAATGCAAAAAATATATTAAGGGGTAAACACCAATTGTTGGCAACCTAAGTCTTTTGCCAAATTTAAAGATAAAAAAAATCATAAGGGTTGTGTACAAGACACGACCGCCCGACGTAAACTACGTGAAACAGTTTGGTGAAATGAAGAATCTAGTGCCATTATCCATGAGTATTACAAAATTGCTCTTTGGATTTCTTATGAAATTTACATTTTAAAAGGAACTAATATATTTATGTAATTAAAACAAATTTATTGAATTCTCGAGTTTTGTATAATATGAGTTGTTTAGTTTTGTTTGTTTAAATTCAATTCATTGTTCTTTTCGAATTTTTGAAAAATATTCTAAATGAGCTTAACTAAACTTGGGTATTTCTAAATTTCAATTTATCAGGTTTAATTGCACTTTTTACTGTATTTAACCATTAAAACTTTATAAATGAGGATAACTACCGTCAAATCACTGAAGACGCACACATGTTTTTACAAAGACCACGCACTCGTGATTACGCTACTGACGGCATCATTTCGATTGAACTGTCTCCATCTCCATCTTTCGATTGATTGTTAACAACCCGCCTTCCCAATCACAAGCTGCAACAAAATCAAATAAGATCTTGAGAAAATTTCACCTGGCTGCCACTGATGCCATCCATACGAATTCATATTTGTAGCATCTCCTCCCGGGGCGCACTCGTGATTCTGCTACGGACGGCAACATTATGGCGTCGCCAAGTGGTTAATTTGCCCTTTGAACAATATTCGCCTCCCCTCTTCCTTTGCATAAGATGGTGGCCCTGAGAAGAACCGATTGACTCGTTCAGCAACTCCGCCGATGCTGGGACCGCTGCCCGCGACATTTCTAATGAAATGCCACGCACGCGGGGGAGAGCAGTTTTCTTATCATCAATAAAGATGGATCATTAGTCCCGCCTCTTTGTTGTCCGGTATGGCTGCAAATATTGTGTAACCGTCTCACACTCACCACAGGGGCGTGGCTACAGATTCAACTTTATTGATTACAAGAAAGCAGGTCTCCCGCGCGCGCGAGCCATGGGCAGACCATGATACCACCTTCGGCATCGGCGGAGCTCCTACCGGAAATTTTATTCCCGGTGATGGTGTGGGTCGCGCGGTCGTCGTCATTAACATTAGCAGTGCTCAGATTGTATTTTCTTGCATGAAGTAGGAGGAATGACGGCTTTGGCAGGTTTTGTTCTATTATTGTCAGGGGGTTTTTGTTATATTTTGAATTTGGTCACAATATTCTTTGATATGCAAAGAATGTTTAGGCCAAATTTGAGCATAATTAGTTACAGAAAACCCCCCTGACAATAATAGAACAAAACCTGCCAAAGCCGTAATTTCCCCTACTAACGATTGGCTACCATCAATGAAAGTAGCTCTTAAGAAGGGATCGTAATTCTCACTCATTCTCACGAGCAGATAATGCTCCCTCACGCTGGTTTTCGCCGATAAATCGGTTTGCGGGAAAAGAAAAAAAGGTGTGATGAGAGATAACAGTTTCTCCCTCACTACCAGTTGATTTGCTCGATTTCTCACTCCTTGCTTCCTTTTCGTGCCATCACCAATTGCAAACAGAGTGGGCTTTATGGAATAAACAACCTAATCCCTACATGCAGTCGCTGTGGTGGTATGGCTACAGTGACCGCAACCCTTCGTCATTTTTGTTGATGTTCTTGGTTCGAATCCCGTTGCGGTCGTAACATTTTTGTAATTGCTTACCGAAAATTTTCGCGAAAAGTGAGTGAGGCGTAAAAGTGATGAAACGAAAAAAGAAATTCATCAAGTAGGCATGATTTTCGCTTATCTTCTAGGTTCGCTCTAGAGAAAAGATGGTTGGAAGAGAAATGTTTTTCACTACAAACTCCAAAAAAAGATTCTCCCCGACCCGACCCGTTTGATTTCGTCTCATCGAAACGAAAAGTATGAACCCTGCTCTTAAGTCACAATTTTGATCAAAGTAAAACTTAATTGCTTGGAGATGGCAGATTGTTTTCCGTCGGTAGTAGAATCACGAGAGCACGATTCAGAGAAAGATTTATAATTTTAGTAGATAATCATCCATGCGAATACATTTTTGCAGCTTCTCTGTTTGACGCGCGCTCGTGATTCTACGTACATACAGAAAACATACGATGATTCAACTCATCCATGAGTTTTAAGGGGCTGAAATGCCACGCACGCGCGGGAGAGCAGTTTTCTTATAATTAATAAAGATGGCTCATTAGTCCCGCCTCTTTGTTGTCCGGTATGGCTGCAAATATTGTGTAACCGTCTCACACTCACCAAAGGGGCGTGGCTACAGATTCAACTTTATTGATTACAAGAAAGCAGCTCTCCCGCGCGCGCGAGCCATTTCGCTCGAGATGTCGCGGAGACCAAACCATGGTACCACCTTCGTCATCGGCGGAGCTCCTACCGGAAATTTTATTCCCGGCGATGGTGTGGGTCGCGCGGTCGTCGTTCGCAGCATCAACAGCACTCAGATGGAATTTTCTTGTGTGTCTCTACGATGGCGGCTATGGTGGTGTTTATTTCTGCAACGGTTGCGTCTGAAGTGTCATCAGTGAAACCAGCTCTTAAGCCATAATTTGAGGCGAGACGAATTTTGATCAAAGTTCATATTAATCGCTTGGTGATGGCTGATAGTTTCCGTCGGTGGCGGAATCACGACCGTGCGTCAGGGACGCTACAAAAATTTATTCGAATGGATAGCATCAATACCAGTGAAATTTCCCCTCGAGATTATTATTTTTACTGCTACTTGTTTCAGGTTTAATTTCCATCCAAGTGAAATACTCTTGTGATATTCTGACTATCGAATGGTTGCTGTTGTGTTGGTGATTAGAAATCCGCATGATCTAAAATCTGTCCTTTTCAGGGCATTAAATTTTTCATTGGAGGAATTTGGTTTGACTGAGAGTAAATTCATGATATTGTTGCAATAAATCGGCAGCAGTA
The DNA here is from genome assembly GCF_024139115.2 of Armigeres subalbatus. Lineage (NCBI taxonomy): Eukaryota > Metazoa > Arthropoda > Insecta > Diptera > Culicidae > Armigeres > Armigeres subalbatus. The sequence goes on along the minus strand of NC_085140.1, from coordinate 93,570,415 downwards.
ACGCAAAAATTCATAAGATTCAATCCATCATTCGACTTCTGCAGAGTAAGTGATTAAAAGTCCATCGAAAGATAAAGACGCTATTAGTGTTTGAAATCTATCCTAATTTCGCGACGGTCTCGAATTTGGAAATTTCCGTTTTACACCATGTATCTGAGTCTTCCCCTTAGACGTAGTTTACGTCAAAAAATTATTTCAACTTAACCTTCCTCCCAAACATAATGGTGGTCCTGAAAAGAACCGATTAATTTCCACTTATGTGCCTCATCAACAGCACGACGTTGATTGCCAGATTCAACGATGCTGTTGGGAACACGGATGAAAAGATGTACTGCTGTTGCCACGACCGCCACCACCACCTGACGAAAAATTTCATCCGCAAAATGACTCATAAATCTCAATCAACGAGCCGAGCCCTCCCGTGCGAACGAAATCGTCCGTTCTCCGTGACATGCAGAATGAAAATGACGCGCGCACGCGAAACACGGGGCTTTTTATACACAGGGAAAACGAAGCAGTGGATCAAAAGGCCCGTACGTTACTGCAATCTGATGTCCGTGTTGGGGATTTATGAACGGGATTGAATTTTTCACCCGGTTTGGAAAGAAATAACATTTTCAATAGTTTAACGTTGATAATCAATAGTATCAATAGAATTGGCAAATTGCTGGAGAGTTTCCGAATCTATTGATAAGTAAATCTTGAAAATCCATCGAAAGATAAAGACGCTATTAGCGTTTGAAATCTATCCTAATTTCGTGACGGTCTCGAATTTGGAAATTTTGGTTTTACACCCTGTATCTGAGTCTTCCCCTTAGACGTAGTTTATGTCAAAATAATGAATATTTGCCCTAAAACACACAAGTATAAAGTGTATTCGATAAAAATGGCACACACATATTTACTCACCAAAATTAAACCGATTATCGAACTGTCTTGAAATTTTCAGAGACTGAAAAACTTTTAATGAGTTATGATTTACAAAATTTGTTTTATTTGATTTCATTGCCCATCCCGAATGCGCGCACCTTCCTTTTGACTCCACCCATCAAATTTTGTACAATCGATTTTTTCTATGTTTTTGTTGTTTTTACCCAAATTTTCTTCATCTCCAGCTATGTTTTAATAATTTTAGGATGTTTGCGAAGTTTTGTCTTCACAATTGCCCAGAATGTTTCAATTGAGCGAAGTTCCGGTAAATTTTTTGGGTTCATATCTTTTGGCACAAATTTAGCTCCGTTAGCTCGGTACCACTGCAATACGTTACGAGCGTAGTTGCAAAACGCCAGATCAGGCCAAAACATTGTTGATACTTTATGTTTTTTATGAATGGTAAAAGACGCTTCTTGAGACATTATTCGGTGTAAATCGTACTGTTGAATGTTCCGGAAGTAATGAAGGGAGTGCTTACTTCACCACATCCGCAAATCGCCTTCTTAGTAAATTTTAATTACTTCTTAGCTCGGACATCCTCCGGAATATCGAACTTAGACTTGGCAATGAAATATTCATGCCCAGGAAGTTGACGGAAGTCAGCCTTGACGTAGGTTTCATCATCCATCACGATGCAAAAGGATTTGGTGAACAACTTCGTGTAAAGTGTCCGGGCGCGGGGTTTTGTAGTGGTGGTATGCTTTTCATTTCAGTTTGAGGTTTTTTGCACCTTGTAAACATGTAACCCAGCACGTATCACGGATACAAATTACATCCATTTGCTTCAAAAATATACATGTTTATTTCCAAAATGGTAATATGTTTGAATCAAACATATTGATTTTTAAAACCAAATTGAATCCCTGTTTGTTTTATAAGGCTATCTGACGTTTATCATCTTTCTTTTGCACGCGCACAGACGGGATAGGGTTTGTTTTCATACGGAAACGCTTCCGAAGCGTTTCCGTATGAAAACAAATCCTATCCCGTCTGTGCGCGTGCAAGAGAAAAATGATTAAACGTCAGATAGCCTTATACATACACTAGTGAGTAGCCCCTCACTCGCTCTTGCAAAAGTAAACAAAAACTCGAGTTCGGATCGAATCCGATCGGAAGTCAGCAGAGGAGCAGGAGCAAGAGTGGAATTATATGTTTTCTTGCTTCCAAATTGATGATAAGGATGTTTTTCAGGTACAGAAAGGTAAGTAAATGAAATATGAACGTTTGGAGTTGTGAAATCTGATAGTCAAATGCTACCAGAATATGAAAATTGGTAGAATCGATAAGAAAATATTAGGGGTTTACACTTAACGGCGTAGGTTGCTGCGTATCTGATTATTAGAGTTGGGCGCAGTTGTATGGAAAAACGCAAACTTCGTCCGATCAAATGAGATCAAGGTTTTTCTGAATCGTTTTGGGACCCTAATCAACTGTGCAAAATATGGGCTCGATTGATTGCAACCTCGCATGCCGCATCGCGTTTTAAATTTACATGGAGATTAGTATGGGAAAACGTACTTTTTTACATTTTTGCTCTTAGCGGCTTCAATTTCTCATCAATCACGTGACTCAATACGTTAGCATCTAGTCTGGAAGATGCTGAAAGACTTTGCCGAAAAAGGTACGTAGCTGGAAGGTCTACAAAAAATGTTATTACGTTTCGAAAATTGATTATGAAAACCATATGCAAGAAATCAATGTTTCTGCCAGCACTACCGGACAACCTATGGTTCTCGAAGGGCAAAACCCATCTTCCTTCTCGTCGGATTTTTTTCTTTGTGAAATGATTCCGGATAGCTCCTATTAGCTCTAAATCCCTATAAGATCAATTATTTTGAAATAACACTCAATTAAATTATTGGTCTACGTAGTACGGCAGTGCTGGCAGAATAAACGATTTTTTGCATATGGTTTGAACACTCAATGTTCTAAGCGTTATAACTTTTTTCGTGGACGTTTCAGCTACGTGCCTTCTTCAGCAAAGTTTTTCGGCATCCTTTGGGTTATACTTTAACGCAATGTGTCACTTGGTTTACGATGAACTGAAGCCTTTAGTAGTAGAAATGCATAAATATACATTCTCCCATACTAATTTCCATACAAACTTCAAACGCGATGCGGAAAGCGAGGAAACAACCAATCGGTCCCAAATTCTGCACAGTTGTTCAGGACCCAGAATGGCTTCGAAAAACCATTGATTTGAAAAAATGACCATGACGCCCCACTCTACTGAATATAGATATGTTTCACACTCAATCACTACACTCTGAGAAAAATCTATACTAAATAGATTAAAAGTCATTCTAACTGGCTATTCGCCTGGTTGACCCCGTGTTCGTTTAAATGGAGATTATACTCGATTAGTATAACTTTGATAAATACGATATATAGTATAAAGTAACTTTATCGTTAATAGTATTTCTTGAAGAAAATCTCTTTTAGGTTGGATTTTTTGTTTGAATTGAATGTTTATGTTTACAAAATAAAAAACGATATTAGAAATATTCATACAATTGACATTTTATTAAAAATATATAAGTAATTTATCAAAGCTTGATCGTCATACTTTCTGCCACGTTTGCTATGCACAGCATACGGGACAGATATCTGACATGTACTGCAAACAACTGCGATTCAAGGTCTTTGTGTTATTGGTGACCAATTAGATAATTGCCCAGCTTCACAGCGTGCGGTTTGTTGGATCTGCCATTCGCCAAGAGAAATCTGCTAGAAAAGGAGTAAATTAGCGAGGAAATTTCCAGAAGTTCTCTAGTATAATTATGGCTCGCCTCCAAAGAATACCGAAACAAATTGGCATGCTGCGTAGCCATTTTGGTGTGAATTTTGGATTCATTTCCAAACGATCGGGAAGACGCAAGTTTACAGACTGAAAAAGTAAATTTCATAATATGATAATATTATAATAAAAAATCGATATACGTACCTTTCCAAAACGCAAATTTCTTGAAATGTCTTTTAGAAAATAACCGATTTCGAAACTACTTTAGCAAAAGACTGTGGGCCAGAGACCATAGACCAGAGACCACTATGCGAACGATAATACACCCGTAGAAAACAATAATAGATTAGAATTTAATTTGATGGTAGAATTCTTTTTATACTAGCTTAGTATAAGTTTCAAAAATGCTGTATACGTTTCAATTGTAATCCAAACACGATTTTCTTTATTTCTGAGTGTAGGGACATATTTCAAATCGCCTATGAAACATTTCCATAAACAGATACACAGCAACCTACACGCTTAGTTGGGATAACCTAAAAGTCGGTAAAAAATACCGATAATCGAACTAAAGTGCACATACCTAAAAAGTCGGTATCGATTACCTAAAGTTAGGTAATGGTAGTCAACAAAAATTATCGTTAAAAATTATCGATTTCGGAACGTTACTTTTTACCGAAAAATAGGTTTCTCTTGCTTGTTTTGGTTTTGTAAAAACGTTAAAAATTACCGATAATTAGGTTTTTATTCGTTGATTTGTTTATAGGAAAAACAACAAACCAAAAAACAACTTTCAATAATTTATTTTATCCTCAAATATGATGAATATGGGAGCTACACATAAAGTATTAATGGTGTTGCCAATGCACATCATTGCGGGACTATCTGGCGGTATCTAATCTCATCTGATCTGATCAAGGACGACTTGCACTTGTAGTATCCGGGAGTGGAGTGCGGCGATGAAGGATGAATGACGAGCTTGCAGGGCATGTTGCAAGTATTCTATACGCAGTAATTCCGTAATTCTGCAAAAGATCCGGCTGGTCCAATATACCGTAAAGTGCAGCTAGCAAGATGGCCAGGCAAGATGTAAAACAACTTGGCGAGCGTGGTGCATAGCCAATAAAAAGGGATATGGCCGCTTTCCAAGTATTGTCGCGTTATTTTTGATGATGCAATATTATCTGTAGAAATGTGGGCAAAACAAATGAAAAAAATCTATAACAATCGCGCTTTTCAAAACAAACCTTATTAAGAGGACTGTGTTCGAACCCTTGATCCGGTCTAGTTCCGGTTTTTCGTGGGAAATTTGTATGACATTCTGGGGGCACAGAATATTGGGATTCATCGCAATCATTTACCGGGTTCCTGCAAATAAACAACAGTTCCTGTATTGGACTCGAAAGTTGGTCCTTAAGAATGGAACACTTACCATCAATTTTCAATCGTAAATTAGTCCGACGAAAGGAGCAGCAGGAACAGGAAGTGGAGATTGCAGGAGATTCATAGGAAGTACAGCAGCAGCAAATACAATTTTTTTGCAAACACATGAAAAATGTAATTTTAGGTAAAAAATAAAGTCCTCGTCTGAAAACGGCAAATACCTAAAAGTCGGTAAAAACTAACGTTAATTATCGTTAATTTTTACCGATATTTGTAGTAAACATCCAGTACCTAATTTTAGGTAAAATAAAAACCTAATTTTAGGTAATCTTATCTAAGCGTGTACGCCGTTAACTGAATCCCCCTATTATGAATGGTCCAATTAAAACAATAATATCCATGCCTGCTTCAAACAATCCGCTGGTTGAAACAGCTTGAAACGCACATTTGATTCAACAAAAGTTTTGGTTCACTTCAAATGCAACAATATGTTCGATCCAAACATATTTATTTTTGATGCCAGAACAAACTGAATTTATGTTTAGATTTACCTAGAATATGTTTGTTTTTAACGTAATTTTTTCTGCGTGATCATGGTTTTGTGCACTAAACCAACCGACACCTTGGACTTTTTAGCAACATTTCGTTTGGAATCTTATTGAGCTGTTCTACCACTCCTGGTCATTTAACTTCTACGATGTTTGGATCACTCTGTTTCTTTCAATAGAAAAAACTCAACTTCGTCTCTACTCAATTTTGGGTCATTTTCAAATAATTGAAACTGGCCTTACACAAAAAAATCAGGTTGTAGCATTGACACCAACTTCGAATCATGTAGGCAGATAGGCAAAGGCATTTTGACGACTCTACGACACTACCCATAATTCCATTACCCATAATGCCATTACCCCGAAGGCCACTATCCCGAACGCCACAACCACGAATGGAGCACTACCCTGAATGTCATTACCCCTAATGAGCCAGTACCCCTAATTAGTCATTATTTCAAGTTTATACTTCATTTCAATGAAATAAATGTTACTCAATCATATGAATGAACAATAATTGGAACTGAAACTGTTTTAATGCAATATGGAACTAAGTATTCTTACTCCGTAAGATCCCGTTCCACTTCGTATGGCACTCTTGAAGATTCCTGAATGGCAGGGGGAGATTATGCAGCAAGTTTTCATGCACAACGCAGAGAGTTGGAGGCAATTGCGGTCCACGTCAGCATGGCTACTAGGGCAACGAGGTAGAAGTTGTTCCTTGGTCGCTGTAGTAAAAGCAACGGATTCTGGATGAAGCGTGTCCTAAATCTCAAAATCGACGAGGGAGTGAATGGTTGAGTAAGAGTGAGTGAGTGATTTAGTGAGGGAGTAAGAGTGAGTATGTGAGTGAGCGAGTAAAAGTTAGTGAGTGAGCGAGTAAGAGTACACGAGTAAGAGTGAGTGAGTAAGAGTGAGCGAGAAAGAGAGAGCGAATGATTGAATGTAAATGAATGAGTAAAAGTGGATGAGTGAGTAAGAGTGGTTAAGTGAGTAAATGTGGGTGAATGAATGAGAGTGGGTGAATTATTAATAATTAGTGAGACAGAGGAAGTGAGTGAGTGAGAGTTTGTGTATGAGAGTGAGAGAGAGGGGGATCTTGTTCGTCTTCGGGAAGTTGCGTTGACTTAAAGAAGGCATCATCTCGTTTCCCCTTCTATCGAGCAGACGTTCCTTTTAAAAAGGCAGTATTTCCACTGTGTGCCTTATCGAGGTATAAGCACGATCATTAAAAGGTGGTATCATCTCCTCTGTCTGCCTTATACCGGGCAAACCCGTCCATTTAAAGAAGGCATCATCTCCTCTGTCTGCCTTATACCGGGCAAACGCGTCTATTTAAAGAAGGCATCATCTCCTCTGTCTGTCTTATACCGGGCAAACGCGTCCATTTAAAGAAGGCTTTGTCTCTGTCTCCCTTATACCCGGCAAACGCGTCCATTTAAAGATTGCATCATCTCCTCTGTCTGCCTTATACCGGGCAAACGCGTCCATTTAAATAAGGCATCATCTCCTCTGTCTGCCTTATACCGGGCAAACGCGTCCATTTAAAGAAGGCATCATCTCCTCTGTCTGCCGTTCATTTAAACGAGGAATAATTTCCTCTGTATGCCTTATACCGGGCAAACCCGTCCATTTAGAGAAGGCGTCATCTCCTCTGTCTGTCTTATACCAGGCAAATGCGTTCATTTAAACAAGGCATTATTTCCTCGGCGTACCTTATACCGAGCAAACCCGTCCATTTAAAGAAGGCATCATCTCCTCGGTCTGCCTTATATCGGGCAAACACGTCCATTTAAAGAAGTCATCATCTCCCCTTTCTGCCTTATACCGGGCAAACTCGTTCAATAAAACAAGGCATCATCTCCTCTGTACGCCTTATACCGGGAAAACGCGTTGTGTTGGAAAAAAGGATCTCTTACTCCATTTCGTAGAATAGTACTTTTCCAGGTCATAATGATGGGAATGACAGTTAAAGCTAATTAGAAGAAAAATCAGAACCGTTGGTTAAACTGGTTGGTTAAAAACTGTTGCGATTCATCGATATCTGTTGGTGTTAAACATAATAATAGAATACTATAGATTCTAAATGTTTTCGGGGTAATTACCTTTCGGGGTAATGGATTTCGGGGTAGTGTCCCATTCGGGGTAATGACTTTCGGGGCACTGTCCCATTCGGGGTAGTGGCCTTCGGGGTAATGGCATTCGGGGTACTGGGATTCGGGGTACTGGGGTGGAGCCTATTTTGACACATTGCAAAACAAATTAAAATAAGTGGTAACTTTAACCACAGAGAACAGACGTTGAAGCTGCACTCGCCATGTTGTGATAACTTTTTACTCACCTGTCATAAGACGAGTTTAAACAATCCCATTGAATTCCACCACTTAATTGTATCCTGACAGATACGTATTTCGACCTCAACAGTAAGGCCGTCTTCAGTGTCTCGTACTTGACTCGACTTCTCGACTCGAAGTCGAGTCAAGTACGAGACACTGAAGACGGCCTTACTGTTGAGGTCGAAATACGTATCTGTCAGGATACAATTAAGTGGTGGAATTCAATGGGATTGTTTAAACTCGTCTTATGACAGGTGAAAACATTCCACTAAAAAGCTCAAAATAATTTTCTTATCAACTTTTTACTGTTCATTTTGAAATAACTTTGGAATGTCGCCGTTATCCCGTGCATAATCAGCGCTAGCGTCTTCAAAAAATGCCACTATGCGCTAGTGTCATTATGCATACAAGAGCATACCAGCGCCATCGTGTTGTCAAAATGATATTGTGAGTTGCAATGTCGACGTCGATGGCGTTGAGGTTCGGTGTGTTTCTTCACACATGTTTTGCAAGAAAATTTGTTCGAGCCTCCATGTCTGTTCTCTGTGCTTTAACTAACTAACGCTTGCTTTGAATATTCACAAATACATTATCAAGCTCCATTTCGAAGTATGTTGTTTCCAATGGAAATGATAGTTATTTTTATGTCACGGTTTCCTTTTTTAAATACTAAGCAAAATTTTAGTTTGAAAATTACACATAAGTACGAGAAAAATCGAATGAACTCTGTCAGAATGAGGGAAACAGTTGCTAACATATGTGAATTATACAACTTAAGAAATTTTCATACCAGAGTTCCATGAGCATTTCTTTGTCGTTGAAGTTCAGTTAGATAAAACATATTAAAACTCGACTCGACATGTTAAAACGCGACTTACTGGTGGGCATGTCTGTTTTTGATGTATGCGTACGATGTTTTTAATGGGTGTTTGTAACGAATCGTAAGGCATATGCGATGACACGAAGCAGGCGATTATAGGAGGACCAGTGAAGAAAGATAGGATGGACGGATCGTAATGTTTCGACTATTGCAGTTGTAGCCGCCGCATGAGATCAAGTCGGAAGGGTTTCCGACTCCTGGAAAGTGATCGAAGCCATTGGAGAGTCACTGCCGAATCTGACCAGAATGTATGAGATGGAAATGCTGATGTCAATTGCTTTCTTGACTCAGTTGTGTAAATGTGCAGCAACCACAGCACACAGCTCGAGGTAAGGCCGTTTGGCCGAAACTCATTCTACCGGAAGCTATTTGTTTATTTTGGCATTTGACCGAACAAACAATTAGGCCGGAATCTATCTGCCGAAAGGTCGAACGGGTATGACGACCGAATATGTTATTTGGTCGAATTGATCGTTAAATGTCGTTTGATCGAACAGGTTATATGGCGAAAAAGTCATTTGGCGGAATAGGTCATTTGGCCGGAATGATCGAAATGGTCTTTTGGCAGAAAGGTTCATTTGTGCAAAAAATTACATTTAGCCGATGTCGAATGTCGATGTGGGCGAACAATGATGGATGAGAAAATTGTGAAAAATATCGCTATAAATACGAAGTGAGACTTGAGATATGATGCATGAGAAGTGAAAAGTGAGATATGATGAGTGAGAAATTATGAGTTAGACGTGATTAGTGAGAAGTTAGAAATTATGAGTGAGAACCGAAAAATGTGATAGCTCACTTTTCACTTTTCACATTGAAAATTAAGAGCATGAGCATGAGAGCATGAGACCGCTCGCGGTCGTTACTCCATTATTGCTTGATCAGTTGAAATTACACAAGAATCCAGCAGATGACACTCGGGATCAGTAATTATCCTCTGTGTTTAAATACTGGTGATCCAATATTCTAGAAAGTCTGAAAGAGCGCTTTTTCATCCAAAAATTGCCGTCTTCAGCTGAAAATCTAGCTTCTTCAGCTCAAATTATTTGTTGGGAATACTGCCGCCGGCAGTGACCGAATGCAGGTCAATTTGGGGATAGGGAAGTTTGGATTGGGGCAGGATTGTGTAGGGAACGTCATGGTGAACGATTTGCAAAAGTACATCTATGATTGAATTAAACGTATTGTCATTCAGGACTCCAACATAATGCTATGATCTATGTAGCTGCAGACTACATTCATATTGCAGAAAATTTCTCTAAAGTTGTCGTGGTGGGGAATGTTGGCGATCCCAGAAACCAATAGTTGTCAAATGAGCTTCGGTTACGCCCTGTGATGAGCGAAACGCAAATTTCAATTCGATAACGATGGTTAAGATAAGGAAACTAATCCACGAGTATAGAGAACAGGCGGAACTAAGCTCTGACTATATCGAGCTAGCAAATTATTTTGATTTGTGAATCTAAAACTAAAGATGATGATTTGAAATTGAAATAATAGAGAAAGAAAATATGTATTGTAAGCTCATTAAACGTGAAAAATTATGTTCTGTCAGACAATTTTCTTTTTTATAACATCCACCGTGCTTTTAAACATGTTATTCTATTGACGGAGCAGTTTATATCCCTAGAAACATTTTGGTTCTATACTGGTTTTATTACACTCTTGTAGAGTAAATTATGGTCTTCAAGAGCGTTATAAAACTCAAAATGTTACTTGGGATTCCACGCAAAATCTTAGAATTCGATCTATCATACACGATAATTTTTATTGAAAGTGTTCAAAGTGTTTTTGCTAAGGAGGCCCTTGTCAAAAGTTAGGCTAGAGCAGAGGTTCCCAAACTGTGGGTCGCGACCCCCAGGGGGGTCGTGGGCTGTTCAGTGGTGGGTCGCGAAAGACAAATTTTAATTCATAATTTTGTTACTATGTTGTCCCACAAATCTATTTCATATTTTGAATTAGGATTTAACTTATGATTAGATGATTAAAGAACAACAAACCTGACGAGGTCAACGGCCTTTTTTTGTTATACGATAGGGTAAAGTGCCAAATAGTAGACCCCCAACCAATATTGGACCCTCCAGCCATTTTTGCATTATTACAGCACATTGTAAATATTTTGCTATGAAATTTCATCGGGGGAACCTACCTTACAGTCCTATGATTTGATTACATTGAAAATGGTATGGACTGTAAAATTGGATGATTTTTTACAATTCTGTACAAAATTAACACGAGAGTGTCCATTATAGGAATATTTTGGGGGGGTCCATAATAGGGAAGAAGAACATCCCGAAACGAAACATGAAAATCAAATGAAGTGTCGACTATAGGGAAGCAATTTCCTATTATGGACCCCCAGGGGGTCTACTATAGGGCGAATTCAGTCAGTCAGTCAGTAACGTCGAATGTTTTATGTATGTATCATGAAGAGGATATGCAGAACTTGTTATTAGATATCAAGCAGGTTTAATATGTTGAAAATTTCTACTCATTATGACAGGAAGAGCAAAATTCCGCTACTAGTGGGTCCACTATTGGGCATTTTACCCTATTTGGGCAAGTAGAAAGGAGTCCTACACAATCCAAATGTAAGCCCCGAACCCAATCCAAAACCAATCCTAATCCAATTCGAATCCGATCTAAATCAAATCCAAATCTATTTAAAATCCAATCCAAATCTAACTCATTTAATAAAAATAGCACCTTTGGCGACGTCCTATTGTGCAAAATCGCATCGTTAGGCTCATTCGCCACAACACGATTTCGCTCCAAAGACGTCAACACCCAATAAAGGAGTGTTTTCTGTTTACAAACAGATTTATTATTTATTATTTCAACCCTCAAAGACCCAGGACCAACGGATTTATTTTCAAATAGCTCGCATTCAGTACCTGATCCTCGAAATTCCTCGCGGTTTCGTTTGTGCTCAATGGGAATAGCTATATTTTTGATGTGATACATTTTCAAACCGAAATTCCTGTTCAGATCCGAGCTATTGCTATAAAAAGTGTGCGCGGGAGTATTTTTTTCTGTTATATGAACATTGAGGTGATGGTCTATTCCAATGGTTTCACTTTTTAATAGAGCAGGATTGACTGCATTCAGGGCTGGATTCAGGGGCCACAATGGGCTACAAAATTACAAAATCATTCGGTTCGATTCCCGGTGCCGGTCTAGACAATTTTTCGGATTGGAAATTGTCTCGACTTCCCTGGGCATAAAAGCATCATCGTGTTAGCCTCATGATATACGAATGCAGAAATGGTAACTTGGCTTAGAAACCTCGCAGTTGATAACTGTGGAAGTGCTTAATGAACACTAAGCTCGGCCAGAGCAGAATTCAGGGGTCAAAATGGAGAGAGCAGGAGTCATAACAATTTAACTGGGCATGCAGCTGCTCAAACCTAATGAAAACACATCAGGAACTCAAAGAATGCTATTTGTAATTGAAATAGTTATTCTGAAATTTTAACCAGAGCCGGATTTAGTAGTCGAAATAGGGGAGAGCAGGTAACATAACATCAATTGCAATCATACTGGGCATGGGGCTGCTCAAACTTATAACTAATTACTAACTAAAAACATTGGGAATGCAAAAATAATCTTTTCAATTTGAAATTGAATGAATTATCCGGAATGATGTGCAGTGTCGCCTTCAGGCCCTGGCCGAAATTTCAGAAGGTCATTTCCAATTTCGAGCAGTTTGAGCAGCCGCATGCTAGTTTCATTGTAATTGGTGTTATTACCCCTGTTCTCTCGATTCTGTCCCCAAAATCAGGCCCTTGTAAAAATTTCAGAAGGTCAATTTTAAATTCAAACAGAATTCTCTGAGCAACTGATGGATTTCAATGAAGTTTGAGCAGTCGCACGTCCAGTTTCATTGTAATTGGTGTTATGGCCCCTGCTCTCCCCCATTTGACACCTGGAAAGAATTTCAGATGGTCAATGTCAATTGAAAATGAAATTTTTACAGCTCCTGATTTGTAAAGTTTGAGCAGCCACATGCCCATTTCCGCAGCCATATTTCATTGTAATTGATTTTGTGATTTTGCAGCCTATTGTGGCCCCAGAATCCGGCCCTGAATGCAGTGAATCCTGCCCTACTCAAATAGTGAAACCATCGGAATAGACTGGAAACACGTCCTGAACATTGAAGTGATGTTCGCATTACAGAAAAAAAATGCGCACACTGATTTTTAGCAATAGCTCGTATCGGTCTGAAAATGTATCAGGGCAAAAATACAGCTATTCCCATTGAGCGCAAACGAAACCGCGAGTAATTCCGAGGATCAGGTACTGAATGCGAGCCATTTGAAAAAAAAAATCCGTTCGTCCTGGGTCTTCGAGGGTTAAGCAAACAAATTTATTTCAAGACATTTCGCAAAAAACACGTAGAAATCGTGCAATGATGCTAATCGGCGAGTCAAATCATGCACGATTGTCTGACTCAAGAGTCCGGTGGAGTTTGCATCCTGCTTGATTCGCGCATAAGATTTATGAATTTGTGTTTTTCCCAACACTGCTCATAATATATTGAATCGTTTTTTACAGTCGACTCTCTACATCTCGATGTTCCTTATCTCGATATCTCTCTCTATGTCGATGGGTTGCTCGGTCCCTTCAATCTACATACATTTTTGCTTCCTACATCTCGATAACCTTCCTATTTCGATATCTCTCTACCGTGGGGCACCGAAATCCGTACACTTAAGCTTTTTTGAGTATATAAAAAAAGTCATTAGAAAATAGGAATGTATTTGTGAATGAATGTAAATAAAACGTTTGTCATTGACACAGGAACATGGAGGCTTCTACTTGTGAAGTTTTTCACATTTGCTCATTAAAAACTACGAAAAACATGATAAAATAATAAATAAAATCAACTACTCCCTTGAAATTCGTCCACCGTGGACGGATTTCGAATCAAAGGTACAAAATCCGTACAGCTATTTTTTAACTATATATTTCTATTGAAACAGTCTGATTGACCAAACTACCACTATAAATAGTTCGATACGCTCCTTCAGAAGCGACCCCTTTGATTTGTATTCCGCTTATCTTATGTAGGGTAAGACGGTATAATATGCCCCCCCTAAGGCAACTCCTTGATAACTTTTTACTTTTCAAGACAATTTATGCAAACTTTGTGTTATTTGGTAGTCTAGGAGGTTTTTAGGCTACTAGACCATCTTTGGGTAATAACAAATACATCAACAACAGGAATCCACATTTGTTCTGTTGTCGTTTTTCATAGCAACGAGCTTTTTTGAATCTAGTACCCACTTCAATTTTCGCTCCATTCCTCGATCTCTTCCTATCTCGATAGTGCCTTCAATATCGAAATGTGGAGAAGCGACTGTAATTGGAATAGTTACGGCCAAACGGCCAAATAACCTTTACGGTCACATGATCCGTTCGGCCAGACGACATTTCTTACCGTATTCTGGTACATGAAAGGCTTTTTCAGCTTAATGACTGCTTCAGCCAAATGGCCTGCTCGGCCTAACGACATTATCGGCCTCATCTGTTCGGCAAAACGACATTTGCGTTTGGCCAAATGACATTTTCGGTTAATTGGCACTTCTACCAAGTGACCATTTCCGCCAAAATACTTTTTTGATCAAACGAATTTTCCGGCTAGATTACCTGTTCGGCGGAACGACATGTTCATCCAAATGACCCTTACGGCCAAACGACTTCTTCGGCCAAATGGCTTTTGGCCGAACGACCCTTCCCTACACCTCAATCTTGCTTCGTGATTTGTTTCAATGGTGCCGTGCCACACGAGACTTTAATTAAAAATGTTGGACAATGATTTTTCCGCGGATATCTTCACAGCGGACGTACGTACAAGCACACTACGCTGCCTGGCATACAGAAACCAGGCGAAGGTACGTAGTTGATCCAAGGAGCACGAATGGAAGGCATTTCGAACGACTTTTGACAGTTGTTAGTGATAGGTTTTCCACTTTGATGCCATAGGTCTCAACCGCAAGATAGCAGCCATAATTTCTGCAATGTGATTTGGCTCGAACAATTTCGGGAGAAATTGGTTCAAAAGGAACGAAAAGTTTGGAAATAACCAAAAGAATGGACTGCTCTGTCGGAGGCTTATAATTGTCTCGAATATGGGAATCAAATAATAGAATGTCAACTTCAGATTCCCAACAGCTTCCTAGCATCTTGATCATTTCAATTAGCTGTCTACAAAGGCCTCGAGCTTATTTGAAGTCCATTTTCGAAGCCCAAATCCGCCTCTCTGCAGTAATGCGTTGAGCTCTGGGCGCAGATGAAAAAGTTACAAAATTAGTATAACATCCAAAATGAATTACACATAAATGTTCTTCTCCTCTTCTTCATTGGCATGGCATACACCACTGCACAATGGTCCAGGATACAGATTTACGCGGAAAGATGCATTTTACGCCGAAACTATATTTTTAAGAAAAGACTGTTGTTCTACAAAATCGTTCGAAATAGTAAGCCCATCATTATGGTGCTACCAAAAAATATGGTGGCCCATCATATAAAAAAATTAGAAAATATTTTTTATTATTTCTTGGAATACTGACATGTAATGTTCTACAAAGTTGTAGCGCAGCTTGTTCCAATAAATTTGGCTGTGAAAGGTTTTTCTGCAGCTCTTAAGTTGGCTGATTTAGAGCAATTTCACCTAATTGGTTAGAGTGTACCTCAAAAAAACAGTATTTTTGATCTACTTTTTTTGTTCTAGATTTTCGGAAAAAGTCTTCTTCGGGTGACTTTCAGAGCTCAAAAAATGCAACTTATGATGGGTAAATATGCTCAATATCTTTCTCCGATCAAAAGTTATAATCCTTTTTCTATTATAATTATATTTTTCTATAAATCGATATATCCGGTTAGAGGAGACCAAAAAAATATGTTTACACGGCATTTGAAAGAGCAATTCATGTTTGTTATTATGTCAAAAAATTTGAGATATGTTATTTTTTTATCTCAAGTTTTACCAATTTTACTAAAATCATGTTTGTTCAAATCAATTGATATAACTCGACAATGGATGAAGATACAGACGATATTCTTATAGAAACACACGCGTTTTGAAAAGTCCCAAAAGTCTTCAGAAGGTGACATTCGTGAAAAATGAAAAATAAAAACACAGATTAATCCACCTAGCGGTGATGGTGCCTTTCTCGACCTTCGTATAATGTGTTTGCTTGAAAGTAGATGAGCTAGTAGCTAAGAATAAAAAAGAAAAACTTCTTGGCCGGCAAAACTTGAAAATCGGATTATTTCAAGCAAAGATATTGTAGATCCAGTTGAAAACGCGAGATCTCGGTTCGGTTTTCAACTTGATCTTCTTCTTCTTCTTCTTCTTCTTCTTCTTCTTCAACTTCTTTCAACTTGATCTACAATATGCTAATAAGAATTTCGACATTTTTTTTCCTTTTCCAATCTTTTTGATGTACATACCCCTGTTTTATTTTACCCAGTTATATATTTTAAGGATATCACATTTGGATGTTTGTTAAACTGAAGCTCTGACTACACAAAAAGAAAACGAAAATGTCATTCCCATCAAGCGAGCGGAGGGCAATATTTGTTATGATATAAATCTCATGACCGTCCGTCTGCCAAACTCCCGTATGAAGAGGGAGGGAAGTGTATCAGTGTGGAATCATCCGATAGTTCGTTTTCGGAGAGAAATTATAGCCTTTCTGTACAACTTTGTAGCACAAGAAAGGCAAAAAGTATTTTGGCCATAATTTCTAAGGTAATAGTCCAAGCTGGCCAATTTTCTATAGAAAATAATAGAATAGGATTCCACGTCCATCAATCGATTGAGAGTAAGTGCATTAAACATGATCTAGACTTTTACGCGCTTTTTTATAACGTCAAGCATTTTGGCCATAATGTTTGTGCCCATAGTCCGATCTTCCAAATTTTCAATAGAAAACAATACGACAGGATCCCGCGTCGAATGGAATTTGTTGCAAGTAAATCGGTTGAGGATAAGTACCAAAAAAGTGAGCTAAACTTTTCGCACTTTTGGTGCGCGCACACACATACATACATACACAGAGACATCATCTCAGTTCATCGAGCTGAGTCGATTGGTATATAACACTATGGGTCTCCAGGTCTTCTGTAAAAGTTTGGTTTTGGAGCGAACATATAACCTTTTGTATACTTTGCAAACAAAAGGCAAAAGTGGTGTTTCGGCCATAACTTCCGATCCCATAGTTCGATCTGGTAAATTTTCAATAGGACACAATGGGACAGGATTATGCGCCGAATGCAACTTGTTGCGCGTAAATCGATCAAGGTTAGATGTCCGAAAAATAAGTGACTTTTTTCTTTTCTGATTTTTCTAAAAAAAAGGTGGTTTGGCCATAACTTCCGATCCCATAGTCCGACCTGGTCAATTCATATAACACTAGGAAACAATGAGAAAGGATTCTGCGTCGAATGCAATTTGTTGCGAGCAAATCGGTTGAGGATAAGTGCCTGAAAATTGAGTGACATTTTTTACGCGATTTTTACGTAACAATTTGTATTTTGGCCATAACTTCCAATCCCATAGTCCGACCTGGTCAATTTTCAATAGGAAGCAATGGGAAAGGTTTCTACGTCGAATGCAATTTGTTGCGAGCAAATCGGTTGAAGATAAGTGCCCGAAAAATGAGTGACATTTTTTACGCGATTTTTACGTATAAATTTGCATTTTGGCCATAACTTCCGATTCCATAGTCCGACCTGGCCAATTTTCAATAGGAAACAATGGGAAAGGATTCTGCGTCGAATGCAATTTGTTTCGAGCAAATCGGATGAGGATAAGTACCTGAAAAATGAGTGACATTTTTTACGCGATTTTTACGTATAAATTTGTATTTTGGCCATAACTTTCAATCCCATAGTCCAACCTGGCCAATTTTCAATAGGAAACAATGGGAAAGGATTCTGCGTTGAATGCAATTTGTTGTGAGCAAATCGGTTGAGGATAAGTGCCCGAAAAATGAGTGACATTTTTTACGCGATTTTTACGTATAAATTTGTATTTTGGCCATAACTTCCAATCCCATAGTTCGACCTGGCCAATTTTCAATATGAAACAATGGGAAAGGATTCTGCGTCGAATGCAATGCAATGCGAGCAAATCGGTGCCCGAAAATTGAGTGACATTTTTCACGCGATTTTTACGTATAAATTTGTATTTTGGCCATAACTTCCTATTCCATAGTCCGACCTGGCCAATTTTCAATAGGAAACAATGGGAAAGGATTCTGCGTCGAATGCAATTTGTTGCGAGCAAATCGGTTGAGTATAAGTGCCTAAAAAATGAGTAACATTTTTTCATGTGATTTTTACTTATAAATTTGTATTTTGGCCATAACTTCCAATCCCATAGTTCGACCTGGCCAATTTTCAATAGGAAACAATGGGAAAAGATTCTGCGTCGAATGCAATTTGTTGCGAGCAAGTCGGTTGAGGATAAGTGCCCAAAAAATGAGTGACATTTTTAACGCGATTTTCACGTATAAATTTGTATTTTGGCCATAACTTCCAATCCCATAGTCCGACCTGGCCAATTTTCAATAGGAAACAATGGGAAAGGATTCTGCGTTGAATGCAATTTATTGCGAGCAAATCGGTTGAGGATAAGTGCCCGAAAAATGAGTGACATTTTTTACGCGATTTTTACGTATAAATTTGTGTTTTGGCCATGACTTCCAATCCCATAGTCCGACCTGGCCAATTTTCAATAGGAAACAATGGGAAAGGATTCTGCGTCGAATGCAATTTGTTGCGAGCAAATCGGTTGAGGATAAGTGCCCGAAAAATGAGTGACATTTTTTGCGTCGTTTTGTGCGCACACACACACACACACACACACACACACACACACACACACACACACACACACACACACACACACACACACACACACACACACACACACACACACACACACACACACACACACACACACACACACACACACACACACACACACACACACACACACACACACACACACACACACACACACACACACAGAGACATCACCTCAATTCGTCGAACTGAGTCGATTGGTATATAACACTATGGGTCTCCGGGCCTTCTATAAAAAGTTTGTTTTTGGAGCGATCATATAGCCTTTACCGTATACTTAGTATACGAGAAAGGCAAAACCTACAACTTTAGCACTTTTTATAAGTTTTATCATCATCACCGTATTGCAAGATTAACGAGAAAAGATGCATGTTCGGCCTAAAGTATACTTTTAAGAAAAAAATGTTCTACAAAGTTGTTCTGAACCTTTATTATAGAGTTACCAAAAAATTTTGTGATTTTTTTTTATTTTGCGGAATATTGACATAAAATGTTCTACAAAGTTGTAGCGCAGCTTTTTCCAATCAACTTTTCTATATAAACTTTTTATGTAGCTCTTAAGCTCACTTGTTTAGAGTAATTTTACTTACCAGGATTAGAGTGTCCCTCAAAAAACAATATTTATGATTTGCTCATTTCATTTTTTATTTTTCACGAATGTCACCTTCTGAAGACTTTTGGGGCTTTTCAAAATGCGTGTTATATCGTTTGTATCTTCTTCCGTTGCCGAGTTATATCAATTTATTTTAAAAACATTTTATTATTATTATTATTATCTTTATTTAAGAGGCTTTCAGCCCTATGCTGGCTCACCTCTTTTTTAAAAACCCAGATTAATCCACCTAGCAGTGATGTTGCCTTTCTCGACCTTCGTAAATTGTGAGCACTCGAAAATAGATGAGCTAGTAGCTAGGAGTAAAAAAGACAAATTTCTTTGTCCGTTGCGCACTACTCGCGATGCAGTTGCAACATCCGGAAATGCGAGAAAATGCGATTGTCGCGAAACCTCGGTTCGGTTTTCAGCTTGATCTACAATATGCTAATAAGAATTTCGACATTTTTGTTTCCTTTTCCAATCTTTTTGACGTACATACCCCTGTTTTATTTTACCCAGTCATATATTTTAAGGATGTCACTTTTGGATGTAAATTGAACTGGAGCTCCGACTACACAAAAAGAAAACGAAAATGTCATTCCCATCAAGCGATCGGAGGGCAGTATTTGTTATGATATAAATCTCATGACCGTCTTTCTACCAAACTCCCGTATGAAGAGGAAGGGAAGTGTATCAGTGTGGAAGCATCCGATAGTTCGTTTTCGGAAAGAAATTATAGCCTTTCGGTACAACTTTGTTGCACAAGAAAGGCAAAAAGTATTTTGGCCATAATTTCAAAGGTAATAGTCCAATCTGGCCAACTTTCTAAGTAGAACAGGATTCGCATCTAATGCAATTTGTTGTGAGTAAATCGGTTGAGGGTAAGTCCATTAAAAGTCAGCTAGACTTTTTACTCGCTTTTTATAACACATAGTATATTTTGGCCATAATTTCTGTGCCCATGGTCCAAATTTTCAATAGAAAACAATACGACAGGATTCCGCGTCGAATGAAACTTGTTGGAATTATAGATAGTGGAATATATAGATGAGTGAAGATAAATCCTCTGTCTCCAAACGAACTGTCAAACGTGTCTCCAAACGAGCATGACGTCACGATTTCAATGGAAACGTTAAGGGCTGTGACGTCATATGTGCGTGTGCACGGGCAGAAAAATCGACTCAGCCATGCTTTCGCTCATCTATATATTCTACTATCTATAGTTGGTATTAAATCGGTTGAGGATAAGTTCCAAAAAGTGAGCTAAACTTTTCGCACTTTTGGTGCGCACACACACACAGAGACATCATCGCAGTTCATCGAGCTTATACGTATATAACACTATGTGTCTCAGGCCTTCTGTAAAAGTTTGGTTTTGGAGCGAACATACAGCCTTTTCGTAGAAAAAGGCAAAAATGGTGTTTCAGCCATAATTTCCGATCCCATAGTCCGATCTAGCCAATTTTCAATAGAAAACTATGGGACAAGATTCTGCGTCGAATGCAATCTGTTGCGAGCGTCAATAGATGAAGTCTCAGTGCTAAAAAAGTGAGCTAGACTTTTTCGAACTCTTTTCACAATAAATAGTAATTTGACCATAACATCTAAGCCCATAGTCCGATCTGGCCAATTTTCAATAAGAAAATATGAGACATTCTGCGTCGAATGCAACTTGTTGTGAGCAAATCGGTTAAGGATATGTGCCCGAAAAATGAGTGACATTTTTGACGCGATTTTTTCGTATGAATTTGTATTTTGGCCATAACTTTCGATCCCATAGTCCGATCTGGCCAAATTCAAATAGGAAACAATGGGACAGGATTCTGCGTCGAATGCAACATGTTGCGAGCAAATCGGTTGGGGATAAGTGCCCGAAAAATGAGTGACATTTTTTACGCGATTTTTTCGTATGAATTTGTATTTTGGTCATAACTTTCGATCCCATAGTTCGATCTGGCCAATTTCAAATAGGAAACAATGGGACAGGATTCTGCGTCGAAAGCAACTTGTTGCGAGCAAATCGGTTGAGGGTAAGTGCCCGAAAAATGAGTGACATTTTTTACGCGATTTTTTCGTATGAATTTGTATTTTGGCCATAATTTCTGATCCCATAGTCCGATCTGGCCAATTTCAAATAGGAAACAATGGGACAGGATTCTGCGTCGAATGCAACTTGTTGCGAGCAAATCGGTTGAGGGTAAGTGCCCGAAAAATGAGTGACATTTTTTACGCGATTTTTTTGTATGAATTTGTATTTTGGCCATAACTTCTGATCCCATGGTCCGATCTGGCCAATTTCAAATAGGAAACAATGGGACAGAATTCTGCGTCGAATGCAACTTATTGCAAGCAAATCGGTTGAGGATAAGTGCCCGAAAAATGAGTGACATTTTTTACGCGATTTTTTCGTATGAATTGGTATTTTGGCCATAACTTTTGATCCCATAGTCCGATCTGGCCAATTTCAAATAGGAAACAATGGGACAGGGTTCTGCGTCGAATGCAACTTGTTGCGAGCAAATCGGTTAAGGGTAAGTGCCCGAAAAATGAGTGACATTTTTTACGCGATTTTTTCGTATGAATTTGTATTTTGGCCATAACTTTTGATCCCATAGTCCGATCTGACCAATTTCAAATAGAAAACAATGGGACAGGATCCTGCGTCGAATGCAACTTGTTGTGAGCAAATCGGTTGAGGATAAGTGCCCGAAAATGAGTGACATTTTTTTTAGTAGTTTTGCGCACACACACACACATACACACACACACACACACACACACACACACACACATAGACATCACCTCAATTCGTCGAACTGAGTCGATTGGTATATAACACTATGGGTCTCCGGGCCTTCTATAAAAAGTTTGTTTTTGGAGCGATCATATAGCCTTTACCGTATACTTAGTATACGAGAAAGGCAAAACATGATTTTAGTAAAATTGGTAAAACTTGAGATAAAAAAATAACATATCTCCAATTTTTTGACATAATAAAGAATATGAATTTCTCTTTCAAATGCCGTGTGAATATATTTTTTTGGTTTGCCCTAACCGGAGATATCGATTTATGAAAAAATGTAATTTTGACAGAAAAACGATTATAACTTTTGATCGGAAAATATATTGAGCATATTTACCCATCAAAAGTTGCATTTTTTTGAGCTCTTAAAGTCACCTGAAGACGACTTTTTCAAGAAATCTAAAACAAAAAAAGTAGATCAAAAATACTGTTTTTTTGTGGTACACCCTAATCCAATTAGGTAAAATTGCTCTAAGTCAGCTACAGAAACAGTTTTTTTTAGAAAAATCGATTGGAATAAGCAGCGCTACAATTTTGTAGAACATAACATGTCAATATTCCGAGAAATAAACAAAATATTTTCTATTTTTTTTATATGATGACCCACCCTATTTTTTGGTAGCACCATAATGATGATGATGATAATGATGGTCCCGCCACATACCCCTACAAAGGTTTGAGCTATCTTTAAGATAATTAATTGAATTTAATTTTTCAACATTTTAATCAGATTTGCAAAACGAAACAAAAACGATCTGATTACCATCACAGATATAAATTTCTTAACTTTCCATTAAGGGACCGTACACATATTACGTAAGCACTTATGGGGGGAGGGGGGTCTGTCAATATCTTACGCGCCTTATAAATAAAAAATCTTTTGTAAGGAAAAAATCGAAAAAATCGGGGTCGAGAAACCCAGAAAAATTGCTTACGTAATAAGTGTACGGCCCCTTACTATCCAGTAAAATATTAAATGTCAAAAAAACTGTTTATTTCATCTACAGATTCTCATAAGTATCAGTAGTGATGCTTCGAGTTCATAAAAATGCAAAACTTGTGATACCTCTCGCACAGATTTCAAAAGTTCCACCAAGAATCGCGTTTCATGTTATTACAAGTAACGTTAGCCACTCGAAAGCATCAATAATAATCCAATAAACCATGTCGTTGTCAACAAAATCAAAACTTGCGTTACCGCTCCATCGATATCAATAGTTTCGGTATCAACCGCGGAAACCAAACTCTACTAGATAGCCTGTTACTAATCCGCAGAATCATTGAAACAGATGAAACATGATGGCCTTACTTTTTCGAACAATTTTGTAGAACAACAGCTTTTTATAAAAAATATAGTTTTGCGGTAAAATGCATCTTCCCGCGTAAATCTGTATCCTGTATAGTGACTGGGACAAAAAAAAGGCTAACACGATGATAATTGTATGCCCAGAGAAGTCGAGACAGTTTCCAAACCGAAAATGGCATAGACGGGCACCGGGAACCGAACCCAGCCACCCTCAGCATGGTCTTGCGGGTAGCCGCGCATTTCACCGCACGGCTAAGGAGGACCCCCACCTATAAATGTAGCCATCTTTATTTAATCAGCAATCAGAGTAGAACTTTGGCAAAGTTCAAAAAAGTTACCCCAATCGACGGTAGCTCTAATGCCGGAGATAGATATCTCCACGGTAGTGACTTCAGTACCTCTCAAGCTATATATTACCAACCAGGCAGTGCGATGCAAGCACCAATGGCGCACCACGGTAGCTATGTAGAGTAAAAACTGGAAACTATGGAAGCGCGGCACGAGAGCAGGATCTCTCCGGTGCAGTTCAATGTCGAAACTCGAGCATCGTGTGTCGTCGCCGAGAGTGCATGTGAGCTCGTAATGAAGAACTTTACCATGTGTGTATGTGTGTACTGTGTGCGTGTGTGAATGCGCCAACCATTTGCGGCCGCCAGTGATTGTCGCCGAAAGTCATGTTCTGCGGAAAATCTGCGGTAGGATGTGTTAATAGTGCGCCTTCACCCATCCCATTCGCAACTAGGGAAGCTAAATGGAGGCATACTGAAAAGGATCCATTTTCCGGAGAACTTTAAATGAACGGATTAAAAGTTTCCATTCGCTTTGTGATTCTATTTCTAACGATTTGGATTTGCAATCATGTTTCAGGTAACTGCGCGGTGCGGTGAGGTAGACCACTTTTCAAGCAGCCGACCTTCGGCGAGGTTAAAATAGATTACGCTGAAAGTGCCTTTTTCCAAATTTGTAATCAGCTCTCGACCGGCTGCTCTTTTCTAGTGCCATTGATTGCGTGGTGTTTTTTTTTTTTTTGAAGGCCGTCCCGCTGAAGCGCTGCTGCCGGCTCGATCCTTAATTGGCCGCACTTTAATCTGCTTCTTCATTTTCGACATTCAACCCAATCCAACAGAATCACAACGAAGCGCGCAGTGCGACATTGTCCAATAATAGCAATGGACAAGGGCAGCTGTTGGTCTCGCAATTAGCCTAATTACACCTATCATAAACGTTTGCCGGTCTCGGATCCGTTATGAAACGAAATCAATCGATGGAATGCTCTCGAATTTCTTGGCGTGCAATAGGCCCCAGAGCGTCGGAATTGGCACAATCAATGAAAGGTTGCCCAACGCATCACCCACCCAGCACTGATGCTGGACTGTGGGGCGAGATAAAAGGTTAGGTTGCGATGAGGATCAATCAGCGCTCATGATACCAATAGCAACACTATGTGATAGCTGCTCATGTTAAATT
This sequence comes from Armigeres subalbatus, assembly GCF_024139115.2. NCBI lineage: Eukaryota > Metazoa > Arthropoda > Insecta > Diptera > Culicidae > Armigeres > Armigeres subalbatus. Next base: position 93,545,545 of record NC_085140.1, on the reverse strand, counting down.
TTGGACGTGAAGGGCTGAGTTAGATGATTCCAGTTAAGAGTTCTATGAAAAGAGCTCCGTTATATGCCGCGTATGACAGGTCTTCTGCTCGTTTGAAGTAATGAGTTGTATGGAACTGACCCAAAACCTCTTCTACGATTTGTTCTTTCTAGCTCCAATGAATTGCGCCAAGGGAGAATTGAACGTGCAAATAATAGTATAGAATTATGTTTTAACGCTGTTTACATTTATATATTTTGCACTCATGATGATCCGCAAAAATGTAAGAAACTCAAACAAATAAAAAGTTCCTGCAGAAATAGGTGGTTAAAACATCTTTAAAATGGATTTTGTTCCAAAGTTCAACAAAGTTCTTTAAAAAATACAGTGAATAAAACTTGTCCACAATTTAACGTAGACACGCTATAAAACAGGTGACCTTTTGTGATATGTTTCCCCGACTCCTAGCTACCGTTCGGATGATCCGAGCGACAAATTGAAAAATAGCCAACAAAGGTCCCGCATCGAACTCAATCGGATGAGCAATACCCAGTGAAGCTGCTAATCTCACACCAACGAATATTTTTCCGGTATATAACCTGAAAGGATAAATGTTGTCCGGCGGTGTCCAGCTCGTAATGTGAGACAATAAAAATACTTTTACTCCCCTTGTGACATTGGCCGTTTGCTAGCTTTGGCGACCAGAACGGTTTGAGATTGGAAGCTATAAATGGAACTCCTCGTGGGGATGGGATGCTTCACTAATCAATTACGCTAACTTCTATTTTTACAAAATTAAAGCGCACCACGCTTATGTGTAAAAATTTACTGGTAGTCCAGTCTTTTTACTTACGAAGATATATGTAGGGAAAAGGTCCCACTGCACCCCCGGAATGAAGCCTACAATTTTATGGTATGTGTTGTACATGTAGTAGAAATAGTTCTTAAATTTAGTAGATTAGCAGAAAAGTAAGGCTTAAAGGTTTCCTCAAGCATAAATTGAACAATGCCTGCAGCGACCCAACGATAGAATCTTGCCGACTAGTAGTCGCCGTCACTGCGATGAAATCGCTTAGGTCTGGGGGAGCCTTAACAGAAGGAACCTAACAACATTACTGCCACTTCATGATGTATTCAACCTTCTCCCGGGACGCAACACTACGGGAGAAGGTGTTCTTATCTGTGTAAGCTCCAGACTGAAAAAAGACTGCTACTGAGGACAATACTTGGACGGCCGTGGAACAAGTCTGGGTATAGTTATCTAACTCATCGACCGTTGACTGTTCATCTGCGCTATTTACATCTCTCCGTACAGGACTCGTAATTTAGAACTTATTGACAAACATTGTTGGTCTCTCTCATTAGTGTCTAACAAAACGGCCACGTGTGACATTTTGATGGTACTTGGAGACTTCAACTTCGCGGAACTCGTGTGGTCACAATTCACAGCGATTTTTATGGCTCCGACATAGAACGATCATCATTTCACGTTGGTGAAACGAAGCTTTTGGACAATTATAGTATGGCTACTTTATCTCAAATCAATAGAATCGTGAACGAGAACGGTCTCTCGCTAGATATCTGTTTTACTAGTGCTTGTGAAACAGCTCCGATTGTCTCCAGGGCATCGGCCCCTTCGATTAACCTTCCTTAGCAATATCTCAAGCGTTGCTCAATCAAACTTACTTGTTTATATACCAAAATAATCATCCGATGATAAGATTTCAGAAAATGATTGAAACTGAATCCGAAACCCTAAAAATTTTGATCGGCCACATCCACATTCTGTTATCGTCGGAGGATCGTTTGTTAGCCGCTTTAATATGGACAATAACACGGCGCATGAAAGATACTATTTCAGAGATGACGAATAACGAATGCAGTCAATATTTCAACAGATGTTCTAGGTTCTCCAAACCATTGTGGAGTTCAGAACCTTGGACTACCAGGTAAATTACGCTTGGTACAAAATCAATAGTAACCCATGATGTCCATACAGGATCTTAATGGCCATGCACATGATTTGCGATTTAAATACGTCCAAATCAGATGATCGAAGTTCTCCAGGCCCTTGAGGAACTTATAACCACCACCATGCTGAGGGTGGCTAGGTTCAATTCCAGGTCCAATCTACGGAATTTTTTGGGTTGAAAAATTTCTCGGTATCCCTGGGCATAAAAGTATCATCGTGCTAGACCCATGATATACGAGTGCAAAAATGGTAAATTCGCTTAGAAAAGTCGCAGGTTATAATTGTGGAAGTGAATGAACACTACGCTACGAGGCGGCAATATCCCACAAAACCAAGAGCAACCCATGGTACAGGCCCTTAGAATGTTCAATATTTTTCAAATCACTCAAGAGTTGAGATAAATTGGTCAACAAAATCAAATCGGTTTGAAACCGATAGTAATTCATCATACACAGACCAAGTTTATAATTTAAGATTTATATTGTCGTATTCGATAGGTTCTAAGTGATAAACCGTATTTATGGCCTGATTGATTCTAAAGGGTTACTAGCGATTTTATATCAAGCGTACTAAACCTGGTGAACCAAACGATCTATACATACTCCAAAATGATTTTGTGGGCTAAGATCATCGTGTTTGCACATATCTAAATCGTAAGTCGCATGGTTCTAAGGGCCTGTATGTCCACCATGTATTGCTTTTGGTTTTGTACTGAGCCCTTGGTAGACCAAATAGCCTGAACTTCGAACTGTACATATCTAAAACGTGAATTATGCCTGCCTATGGCCTCTAAGAGCATGTAATGGACACCACAGGTTGCTATTGATTTAGTAATCGAGCTCAGTTGAATTGATAGATCAATAATTGAACTGCTGACTGCTGAGTGATTTGGAGAACTTAGAACATCCGGTTTGTACATACACAAATCTTAAATCATGCGTATGGCTTCTTGTGGACTGTTATTTCGAACCCAGTTTACTTAGTGAACCAATTGGTCTGAGCTTCAGAAAAAAAATGAGTACTTATAACATTCGGTTTGGACAGATCTAAATCGTGAGTTACATGGCCTCAAAGGGCATGTATAGACATCATGTGTCAAACTACTTATAACGGGAATTAATTAGCTTAAAGAAAACTACAAGGAACAGTCCTATGATTGACTGTACGAACTGAAGATGTAGAATACGAGGTTACTATAACATTTGTGGCCGAAGCTAATAGAACATCCAACGTGCTCGTACCTTCAAATTATTGGAAGCATTTCCCGAGCAAAGCTTAAGAGCAAAAAGATAACTCGTTTTGATGTTATGAAATCGGCGAATATGATTACTTAATTTGATATCTTTTTGGTCGTTTTAACGGTTAAAATAACAAAATGTATAGGATGGGTGTACCAATTGTCGCCATACATGTGAGCATGTGGGAAGACTTTATTTATCAAGCGAACGGTTTTACTTCCTGCTTCTTAGAACAGCTGTGAAAACCACAATAAAATTTAATATAATCATCAAAATTGATTAATCCATAATAGGAACACATGCACCAGTTGTGGCACTATTCTCAATTTTGGTTCCTTATTTGGCAAATCCCATTTTTTATGGGATTGGCCAAATAGGGACAACTAGTGCGACAACTGATGCAAATGACGTAAAAAATTAAGCAAAATCAATTTTTACAATTATGCTTTGCTTGTTTTGGAGGCGATCAAAGGTTTTATCGTATCATATGAATATGCTTTATCGATAAGAACTTGGTTTGCGGTGATTTGATTGGCTATTTGGCATATAAAGCACTAGTGCGACAACTGGTGCTATAGCCACAACTGGTACATCTAGCCTAGCAGAAAAATCTTACTGTGACATCAAATCGAAAACTATTCCACGGCGTGAGTATGGGGTCCTTTATGACAAAAAAATGAGCATCGCCAAAACTTTCACTACGTGAAAATATAGCTCTTAAGCTTTCATTTCGTGATTATTTGAAATAAAATCTACCGAGGGGTCTCGAACAACTTTTTTTCTCTCCCTGAAACGGATCTTTGTAGTTGGAAGACTAACGATTATTATTTATCGCGTCCCATTTAAAATGAGATTCCTGGATATTTTTATTCCAATAATCGTATATAAACTCAGGGGTACCGAAATAACCAAGTTATAGTCTAAATTAATAGTTCAATGAACACTCAACTGTGAGGCGGCAATGTCTTAGTGGGGAATGTAATGCCTAAACGGAGAAGTAATGTAGATACCAGAGTGTAAAATAATCGAATTTATTTGGTGAACTCCATCTTTCTTCACTTGTCAGCTCACTTTCAGACACATTCAAAGTCGGCTCTGGACTGTCAATATTCAGTTGAATATTAGTCATTGAATATTTATGCACATTTTACAAATTGATAAATTATCTGAAATCTGAACACGTTTCAAATGAGTAAAGTAATGTATCACATAGAACTGAATCCGATTTTCATCCGCGAGGCACTTTCAACGGTAAACGTTTTATAAACAATGATAAATATGTTTTTTTCTGCACATAGTAAGTACACTCAGTGACAGTCGAATGAATGAGTTGGTGGAGCAGTCATCTGACTATGTCATTCTATGTTTTGAATATTCATGCGATGTTTGTCAAAATTCGGACCGAAGTTGCTTCATGAAGATGAATATTTCATGCTCTGGTAGATACACATTACACATAATTCACTTTTTATACTTTTTTTTCTGTCGTATTTTTGATTGTGTAACTTCAATTTATCACTTAAAACTGTCCAACATGCTCATAGAAATCCTTAATACCTCATTCAAATAGAAATCAGATTTCAATTGATATACGGTAAACCGATGAGCGCAAAAATGAATCATGCTAAGTGTACAATAAAGGCAAAAATGGAAGTAAATATCTAGCTTTTAGTTTAAAATAAAATCTCTTCTGATTTCAACAAAAAGTGACATGGGTATAAAAAAAACTTTAAAATATGTACTGTATTTTGTCCTAGAGATCATATCGCTGCGATGCATAGTTGATGAGAACGAGTGATTCATCCAGACAAGCAAATTCATTTTACTACAAATGTTGTGGCAAACATGCAACTTTCTATGATATTGCACTGCGTGAGCTTGGAGAAATACTCATTCGAAACGATTATTTTCACTCGAAATTCATTACCAATTTAAAAATTAGTCCACTTTTCATTGTGTTGTCGCATTATTGCTATTTTGCTTTTGGCAATCACTTTCAATAACGTTCAATTATTTGGTCAAGCCGAATACCACCAACATAAAACGCAAACACAAAACCTGGACGATCAGAACCAGGGTAGTTTTAGAAGTTTTTGGAGAAGAGTTTGAATTTTTAGACACAAAAATCGTGCTGAAGGGATAACTCTAATAAAATCTAAATTGCCTAAGAGTTCAGAAAAGTTAACCAGTAAACGAAAATCAATCTCTTGCCCTATGCATCAAATGCAGCTTCTTCTAAAAAGACACTTATTTTCATGACTCTTGGTACAACCACCAGACTTTGAAGTAATCGATGAGCTTTACTTTTATTCATCTATCTAGTGGAAAAAATCTAGCTCAACAATGATCAGAAGCGTAATTTAGAAAAGCTTTACTAATTATTAAGCCCCGTTAATATTTATAAAAACTCCATAAAATAAAATGTATTCCCTACTTTCAAAACCAAAATATCTTTATAAAACCATCCCACATAGAAATGCCGAGGAAATGTCCAACCTAAACATTTCCTAGACCGAACTGGAATGGGCTGCGAAATGGTGAGTTGACATCCGGGAAGGGGCGCCTAACATAGCTCTGGTCCTCACAAGTTCCAATACTCACGCTTCCACGGGTCTTCCGATGACAATTGACCGCCAGCTAAGGGTTGCGTACTTAGCTGGTAGTGCAGCCTGGGCACTGTTGTCCTTCTGACATCAGCTAGAGTGAGAGGGTGCGTACTGTGGGGTCTGCCTAGGATGTGGTGGGGTTCGACAGTGGGCTCTGTTGAACTTCTATAAAAAGCTGCATGTGTCCCCAAGCAGGCCCTATCAAAGCGACCGTGTGCCGCTCAAAGCGCACTAGCCTAGTCCTGGTGTTGGGTGGGACTTTAAACAAATTTGACCCGAGTGATCGAGCGTCTGTCCACCAAGGAGGTGCGGCTCCAACAGCGTCTGTTCTGGCATCCAGCGGCTGAGTATGAAATGCTATTCCCCGGAAGCTATACCTAAGATGGCAGCCCCATCCCGGTGGATAGGGAACCTTGGGCCAACAACCTACTGTTCCCGAAACATCAATTTGTTCGAGAATCCGATAATGAAAGAATACGGACTGATTTTACGGCGACGACTCTTAGCGCGAAACAACGGACACGAATAGGAACATGGAACGTTTTAACCCTAGCCCAGCAGGGTAAATTGGCACAACTTGCCAATGAGGCACGCCGCATGAAGCTTGAGATCCTGGGACTGAGTGAAGTCCGTTGGCCAAACTTTGGAGAACACAGAACGCCGTCGGGACAAGTTCTGCTATACTCTGGTTTACGAGGTGAACACGCTCCCCGGCAACGCGGAGTTGGCTTCCTACTAAGCGCTCAGGCACACTCTGCGCTTATGAAGTGGGAACCTATAAGTGAAAGGATAATCGTTGCCAGATTTAGAACACGGGTCCGAAACCTTACTATAATCCAATGTTATGCGCCAACCGATGCTGCCGATCTGCAAGACAAAGAGAACTTTTACAGTCAACTCAATGCCGTCGTAGATAGAATTCCGAAGGGTGATATCAAGATCTGTTTGGGCGACTTCAATGCGAAGATCGGATCCGACAACTCGAACCATGAGCGCATTATGGGACGCCATGGTCTCGGAGAAATGAGCGAAAACGGAGAGCTGTTCGCAGAATTTTGTGGTAATAACGACATGGTGATTGGGGGATCGCTCTTCCCTCATCGACCGGTTCACAAGGTCACGTGGGTCTCCCGTGACGGCTTTACAGAAAATCAAATCGACCACATCTGCATCAGCCGAAAATGGAAACGGAGCCTTCTTGATGTACGGAATAAACGTAGTGCCGATATCGCGTCTGATCATCACCTCCTCATCGGCGAAATACGCCTGCGCATTGCGCGGATTCGTCGGCAGGAGGAAAGAGTTGGACGACGATTCAACACACGTCGACTGGAAGATGCCACGGTGAAACGGTCCTTCGTTGAAGAACTGGAGACGCGTGCTGCAGATATTCCGGAAGGTGGCAGCGTGGAAGACCAATGGACCGCCATCAAGAATGCCTTCATCGCCACCAGCGAGAACAATCTGGGCGAACTACGCACCCAGAGAAAACAATGGATCACCGATGAGACCTGGAGGAAGATAGAGGAGCGAAGAGAAGCCAAAGCCGCGATAGAGCGATCAAAAACCAGAGGAGCCAAAGTTCTAGCCCGCCAACGATACGCGGCTCTTGAGAAGGAAGTAAAACGCTCATGTCGACGGGACAAGCGAGCGTGGGCAGACTCTCTGGCCGACGAAGGAGAGAGAGCCGCCGCAACCGGGGACATTCGCCTCCTCTACGATATCTCACGACGCTTAAGCGGGGCGAAGATGAATGCAACGATGCCTGTGAAAGACGCGAATGATCAGTTATTGACCGACCCAACTGACCAGCTGAAACGCTGGTTCGAGCACTTCGAACAACTTTTTCAAGTGCCAGCCAGGCCATCACCACCTCGGCATGATCTGCCTAGGATCCGACGTATAACACGCGTCAATACCGAAGCTCCATCACTGCTAGAGATTCAAACAGCCATCCAAAGCATGAAATCGAATAAAGCCCCAGGGGTCGACCGCATATCAGCCGAGATGCTCAAAGCTGACCCCATGACATCCGCTCAACTACTGCATCGTTTATTTCATAATATCTGGGACACCGCAACTTTCCCGGTCGACTGGATGCAAGGTATCTTAGTAAAGGTGCCCAAAAGGGTGACCTGACTGTATGCGATAACTGGCGAGGCATTATGTTGCTGTGTACCGTTCTCAAAGTTCTGTGCAAAATTATCCTAGCCCGGATTCAGGAGAAGATCGATGCGACTCTCCGGCGGCAGCAAGCCGGATTCCGTGCCGGAAGATCCTGTGTGGACCATATTGTCACGCTCCGCATCATTCTGGAGCAGGTCAACGAATTCCAAGAGTCCCTTTACTTGGTATTCATTGACTACGAAAAAGCTTTCGACCGTCTCAATCACGAGAATATGTGGGGCGCCCTGAGACGCAAGGGAGTTCCTGAGAAAATCATCGGCCTCATCGAAGCACAGTACGAGGCCTTTTCGTGTAGAGTGCTGCACAATGGGGTCCTGTCCGACCCTATCCGGGTCGTAGCTGGTGTGAGGCAAGGATGTATCCTATCACCGTTACTGTTCCTCATCGTAATCGATGAGATTCTGGTAGGTGCGATTGACCGTGAACCAAACCGCGGGCTGTTATGGCAGCCTATAACCATGGAGCATCTAAACGACTTCGAATTGGCTGATGACGTTGCACTCCTCGCGCAACGGCGCTCTGATATGCAGAGTAAGCTCAACGACCTTGCCGAGCGCTCCTCTTCGGCAGGTTTAGTCATCAACGTCAACAAAACCAAATCGTTGGATGTAAACACGGCGACTCCTTCCAGTTTCACAGTAGCCGGGCAACCAGTGGAGAATGTTGAAAGCTTCCAATATCTTGGTAGCCAAATGGCGTCGGACGGCGGTACCAAGATCGACATAGGCGCACGGATCAAGAAAGCAAGGGCTGCCTTTGCGAGTTTAAGAAATATCTGGAAAACAGGCAGATAAGTGAACGCACCAAAATACGAATTTTCAACTCTAACGTGAAATCTGTGCTGTTATACGCTAGCGAAACATGGTGTGTATCAGTGGAGAACACTCAACGGCTGCAGGTGTTCATTAACAGATGCCTGCGGTATATAATTCGGGCCTGGTGGCCTCACAACTGGATCTCAAACAATGAGCTCCATCGTCGTTGTCACCAGAGGCCGATAGCAACAGAAATTCGGGATCGGAAGTGGGGCTGGGTCGGCCACACTCTACGTAGGGGCGGAAACGAAATCTGTAAACAAGCATTAGACTGGAACCCAGCGGGACATCGCAGCAGAGGCAGACCCAGAGGCTCATGGCGGCGAAGCCTCAATAAAGAAATAAAAGAAGTCGACCGAAATCTAACCTGGCAACAGGTTAAAGCGATAGCCGGGCAACGCTCAGGATGGAGATCTTTCAAGTCGGCCCTTTGCACCACCGGAGGTGTACAGGATCCGTAAGTAAGTAAGTAAGAACCGGGAATACAACTCAGCCACCTGCAGCATGGTCTTGGCATGCTTATGCCGGTAGGTTAAAATAGTTTTATATCATCTTGGAAATGTTATAAAAAATCATTAGGTTTTCAGAAATCGTTATGTCTTGAATGTCGGAATCCTGTAGTTTTTTGAGCTCAAACAATCAATTTGAAATTTCTCAAATATCTGGAATAATTTCTACGAATTTCGCTAATTTTCATTTAAATCCAAAAAGTATAAAATTGAAACTAAACAAACACTGTTAAAAATATTAGTGGGTTCAACCCTTGCGAAGCAGTATGTTTGCTAGCCAAATGTTGAACTTAATAATTTTGGCTCCGTCATGCTTTTCCATATTTGAGCCTTTTAAATTAGGTTCAAAATAAAAGAACATGAAGAATATTCATTCCTTGCATTTCATTCATGAAAAATAGTTAAAAAAAAATAAATGACGAGTCACCTCGTGAAGGACTCGTGACTGGCAGCTGGTATTAGATTAGAATGCAGGTTCCATTTGGAAAGGAAAAAATCATAAGGGTTGTGTACAAGACACGACCGCCCGACGTAAACTACGTGAAACAGTTTGGTGAAATGAAGAACCTAGCAAGACCCATAATTCATGAATATTACAAAATTGTTCTTTTGATTACTTTTGAGACAACACTGGTGTCGAGAAATATTCAAATATTCAAATTTTGAAAGTAGCTGATATATTCATGTAATTAAGTCAACATTTTTTAATTCTCGAGTTTTATATAATATGAGAAGTTTAGTTTTGTTTGTTTAATTTGTTAGGGATTTCACTTGAAAAAAATCAATTTCATTGTTGTGTTTTCTTATTTTTCGAAAAATATTCTGAATGAGCTTAATTTAATTTGGGTATTTCTATTGCAAATAATAATTTGCACTTTGAATAAAATTAGTTTCGGTTAATATTCTTTTGTATAAAATTTTGGTTCTAAAAAGAACCGATTAACCTTCGATAATGTGCAATTTCAATCCCTAACAGCAAAAATGAAAATTTTAGCTGACTGCTACTGATATCATCCTTGCATTTAAATTTCCTAACTAACCGAAGTTCTGCGTAACTAACCGAAGTTTGTCTCCAATTGACCAATTTTATATTGTTATTTTTCTCAATGGTACGCATTGGAAATCACTGACAGCACATAACCAAATTCAGAATCTTGCCGTTGTCACTGGGACCGCTTCTGGACGCCCTGGTCTGCTCGCCGTGACATCCAGAATGAAAATGACGCGCGCACGCGAAACACGGGGCTTTTTATACACAGGGAAAACGAAGCAGTGTATCAAAAGGCCCGTACCTTACTGCAATCTGATGTCCGTGTTGGGGATTTATGAACGGAATTGAATTTTTCACCCGGTTTGGAAAGAAATAACATTTTCAATAGTTTAACGTTGATAATCAATAGTATCAATAGAATTGGCAAATTGCTGGAGAGTTTCGGTTTTGCACCCTGTATCTGAGTCTTCCCCTTAGACGTAGTTTACGTCAAAAAAAGTTGTTCGGGACCCCCCGGTAGCTTTTTTTAAAATACCCAGGAAATGAAAGATATGAAGCTATATTTTAACGTAGTTGAAATTTCAGCCATGCTCATTTTTTTTGTGATAATATTGTTCTACTGAACACGCCGTGTATTCCTGCTATCGATGAGAGCAAATCGAAAACTAAATTTGTATTGGTTCCGATAACAAAACAAATACACAGTTTGATAAGTCAAGTACGTTTGATAAGTGATATACGAGTCAAGTACGAGACACTGAAGACAACCACACAGTTGTGTTGGAAATACGTATCTGCAAAGATATCGAAATAATTGGTGGAATTAAATGGAGAACACTTAACTCGTCTTAGAAGGTTGACACAGTTTGATGTCAGATCATACAATTTAGAAATCTACAGCAAAATGAGATCAAAATATGTGATCAATCATGATGATTCATAATTTTTTTGAACTTGTGAAGTGTACCCCTGCTTCTGTATCAAAAACAAAGAAGTATTCTACTTCAAAAACTGAATTTATTTCTCTTATTATTATTACTGTTGCAATTGATTAATTAGAGTTAACACAAAAGAACAGTGTGTATTTGAAATAGAAGACATAATTCTCAAGCACAGCCTATGATTAACAGAATAAAATCTCAATGTTATATCTATTCACCATTTTTCCTTTTGAGTTCTCGTCCCTTTAAATTTTCGTCTTACTTATTTGTTTATAATTTCAATTTTTTTAATTTTTGGGATTTGTCCAGTTTTTCTACGCAGAACATATCACCCGTCTAAAAACCGACTCTAGCGTAATAATTTATGGGAACAACGTAACAGCATATAATATTTACTTGAGAGTTCTTTGAAATAGTTGTACTTTACCAGTTTGAAGATATTTTTGTATAATAATTTCTTCAGCGTTAGCACATACCTGAAAAGAGAAAAAAAACATTAATTTAATGTTCATCGAATAAACCTTTTTTTCAACTAGCATGTATGAACTTTTGTTTTGTGTTTATTTAATTCCATTTTAATAGAGCTCCTTCCATTGGTGTTCAAAATAGCCCATCTCTTGTCAACTTTAAAAAAAGCTATTCACAATTCGAAGTGAAGTTCTTTGACTCTGATTTTTTTTTTTCATATAGGGTTTCTTACCCCATTCCCGGCCTAACATGCGTACGACTGCATTATTTAATTGATATTTATGACAGGAAGCAACTTTTTCTGAAATTTGTAGGCTGTATAATACTGCATTGGGGTTCACTTCTGCTTAAAAAATAGCTATTCGTGCTAAATATCGTTCAAAGAAGCTTTCATTTGATTTAAATTAACGAGGTGCAGCACTCATTTCAGTCATAGCGATTCCCAATCCGGCATACAAAAAACCAGTTCCCGGCCTAAGCAAAATTTCACTCAATCTCTCAACATTTTACTCTCATTCTCTCTCGGGACGGTAGTAAATGCGATGTAAACAAAAATATGCACGTTCCACGACAACAAGATGCCAGATGGTATTATTCATAATCATTTTTATTTGGTTGAGAAGATATATTTACTCATCCAAATTTCTTCCAAATAGTTAAAAACAATGTTTATTTCACCTTTTAAAATCGAGAGAACTATAAATAACATGATAACGTCAACGTATTAGACAATTTTCCTATTAACGATGAAGGATCATTTTTATAATTCTGGCCTTTTGGCAGCACGGTGCGGCTAGAAGTTCTTGGGCCGAGGTGAATTTTTGTTCGGTTTGTGAATACATTTTAAAATGAAATCTAGTATGTTTAAAAAAGTTCTAGTGAAACTAACAAATAAGAATAATTGAAGTGCGGGTGTTCAGAGTTATGGTGTGGTGATTAACAGCTTCATGCAATGGTTGTATCGAGCACTGTGACGATTTTCAGGTAGGTGTTTATTCGATAATACCGTTTTGTAAAAGTGGAAAGAATCACTCCGGCTCAGTGGTGTGGCATCGGAGAGTGAAATTTTGAATTCTACATTTTTATTTTCTACAATTGAATCAATTAGGAGTAAAACAAGTGATAGAAAAATATTGAGTATTGTGAAAAATAAATGGGAGACATTTTAAAAATTATCAACCATAAACCTACGACTTCCAAACAGTTTAAATCATTAGTTTTCTGTGCAGTGAGCCGGGAACCGGGTCCATAGGCCCAAGTAGTGATTTACCCTATTAGCAAAAGAATAACATTTTTCTTATCAAGGATAACGGAAAGCTGCAACCAAACACCTACACGAAATCCAAAAATCAACTCGTTTTAGGGGAAGGCCGTTTGGCCGAATACCGTTCGGCCGAATGCTATTTGGGCGAAGGCCACCAGGCCGAAAGTTTTTGGGCCGAATATACCATTTGACCGAACAGACCATTAGACCGTTAGTCATTTGGCCGAAAGGATCATATAGCCGAATATGTCATTTGGCCGAAGATATCATTTGGCTGAACAGGACGATTGGCTGAATAGGTCATTTGAATAGTGAGAAATGATGTGAGAAAAATGAGACGTCTTAGCTCTCTTCTCACTGTGAAAAGTGAGTAGTAAGAACAGAGAAGTGAGACGTTTCACTACTCACTTCTCACTTTTACAGTGGGAAGTGAGAAATGAGGAGTGAGAATTGAGATGTCTCACTCCTCACTCCTCATTTCTCATTTCCCACAGTAAAAGTGAGAAGTGGGTAGTGAGACGTCTCACTTCTCAGTTCCTACTAATCACTTTTCACAGTGAGATGTGGGAAATAAGTAAAGAGAAGTGAGACGTATCACTTTTCACGCATTCACTTTTCAAATGACCTATTCGGAAAATTGTCCTGCTCGGCCAAATGATATATTCGGCCAAATTAACTTTTTGCAAAATAACCTATTCGGCCAAATGACCTGTTCGGCTATATGTCCCTTTCGGCCAAATGACTTTCGGCCTAATGGTCTGTTTGGCCAAATGGTCTGTTCGGCCAAATGGTATATTCCAATTTTTAATTTATTACCAGACTAAGGCCGGGGTGGCCTATGCTGCACATAAAAGTCTTCTCCATTCAGCTCGGCCCATGGCTGCACTTCGACAACCACGCAGTCTGCGGAGGGTCCGCAAATCGTCCTCCACCTTATCGATCCACCTTGCCCGTTGTGTACCTCGCCTTCTTGTTCCCGTCAGATCGTTGTCGAGAACCATTTTCACCGGATTACTGTCCGACATTCTGGCTACGTGCCCGGTCCACCACAGTCTTCCGATTTTCGCGGTGTGAACGATGGATGGTTCTCCCAACAGCTGATGCAACTCGTGGTTCATTCGCCTCCTCCACGTACCGTCCGCAATCTGCACCCCACCATAGGTGGTACGCAACACCTTCCTTTCGAAAACTCCCAGTGCGCGTTGGTCCGAAACTCGTGGTGGGTGGCTTCCATTGACCTCTCTTGAGCCTCTTCCTATCATGTACTTCGTCTTCGACGTGTTGATGACTAGTCCAATCCGTTTAGCTTCGCTTTTCAGTCTGATGTAGGGTTCCTCCATCCTCTCAAAGTTACGTGCCATGATATCAATGTCGTCGGCGAAACCAAATAACTGGAGGGACTTCGTGAAAATCGTACCACTCGTGTTGAATAACAGACACGAAAGACCATCAGCTTGCCGTAACCCTCTGCGCGTTTCGAAGGGACTCGAGAATGCCCCTGAAACTCGAACTACGCACATCACCCGATCCATCGTCGCTTTGATCAACCGTGTCAGTTTATCCGGAAATCCGTGTTCATGCATTAGCTGCCATAGCTGGTCCCGATCGATTGTATCATATGCGGCTTTGAAGTCGATGAATAGATGATGTGTGGGCACGTTGTATTCGCGGCATGTCTGCAGTACATGTCTGCAGTAATGGCGAACACCTGGTCCGTGGTGGAGCGTTCGCCCATGAAACCCGCCTGGTACTGCCCCACGAACTCCCTTGTACTTGGTGCTAGTCGACGGCATAAAATTTGGGAGAGTACCTTGTAGGCGGCGTTCAGCAATGTGATTGCGCGGTAGTTGCTACAATCCAGCTTATCGCCCTTTTTGTAGATGGGACACATGACACCTTCCATCCACTCCTGCGGCAAAACTTCCTCCTCCCAAATCTTGGTAATGACCCAGTGCAGCGCTCTAGCCAGTGCCTCACCACCGTGTTTAAATAACTCTTCTGGTAGTTGGTCAACCCCAGGGGCTTTGTTGTTCTTCAGCCGGCCAATCTCCTCCTGGATTTCCTGGAGATCCAGAGCCGGTAAAATTATGTCCTGCGTGTGTGTCACCATACCGCCATTTTCGTGTGCCACATCGCCATTCAGGTGTTCTTCGTAGTGCTGCCGCCACTTTTGGATCACCTCACGCTCGTTCGTAAGAAGGTTCTCGTTTCTGTCCTTACACATATCAGGCTGTGGCACGTAGCCCTTACGTAAACGGTTTAACTTCTCATAGAACTTTCGTGTGTTATTAGCGCGGTACAGTTGCTCCGTCTATTCACGGTCTCGATCTTCCTGCTGGCACTTTTTCCTCCGGAAAATCAAGTTTTGTCTGTTTCGCGCCTGTTTGTATCGTGCCTCGTTTGCCCTCTAGCGGAGTTGCAGCAATCTCGCCCATGCTGCATTCTTCTCTTCTACTAACTGCTCACATTCGCCGTCATACCAGTCGTTTCTGTGATCCGGGGCACCGTGCCAAGTGCAGCGGTTGCGGTGCTACCAATGGCGGATCGAATATCTCTCCAGCCATCTTCAAGAGACGCTGCGCCTAGCTGCTCTTCCGTTGGAAGTGCCACTTCCAGCTGCTGCGCGTATTTTTGGGCTAGTCTACCGTCTTGTAGCCGCCCAATGTTAAGCCGCGGCGTCCGACTTCGACGCATGTTGTACACCGTCGAGAATTTTGAGCGTAGGCATACTGCAACGAGGTAGTGGTCGGATTCAATATTCGCACTGCGGTAAGTACGGAGGTTCGTGATGTCGGAGAAGAATTTACCGTCGATTAGAACATGGTCGATTTGGTTTTCCGTTTCTTGATTAGGTGATCTCCATGTGGCCTTGTGGATATTTTTGCGGGGAAAGAAGGTGCTTCGGACTACCATTCCGCGGGAGGCTGCGAAGTTTATGCATCGTTGGCCGTTGTCATTCGGTACGGTGTGCAGACTATCCGGTCCGATGACCGGTCTATACATTTCCTCCCTTCCTACCTGTGCGTTCGTGTGATCGATGACGATTTTGACGTCCCGCAGTGGGCATCCATCGTATGTCTGCTCCAGCTGTGCGTAGAACGCTTCTTTCTCGTCGTCGGTTCTCCCTTCGTGTGGGCAGTGCACGTTGATGATGCTATAGTTGAAGAAACGTCCTTTAATCCTCAGCTTGCACATCCTTGCGTTGATTGGCTGCCACCCAATCACGCGTTGGCGCATCTTACCCAGCACTATGAAGCCGGTTCCCAGCTCGTTAGCGGTGCCACAGCTTTGGTAGAAGGTAGCCGCTCGATGCCCGCTTTTCCACACTTTCTGTCCTGTCCAGCAAATCTCCTGCAGCGCCACGACGTCGAAGTTGCGGGGATGTAATTCATCGTAGATCATCCTGTCGCAACCTGCGAAACCTAGCGACTTACAATTCCATGTTCCAAGCTTCCAATCGTGATCCTTTAATCGTCGCCTAGGTCTTTGCCGATTATATCGAGTCGCATTATCTCTTATATTGTTCGTAATGATTGGTTTTCCAGGCGGCTTATTGGGCCTGCGCAAACCTCCTTTCTCAGACCGCATCGTGCTTTCGTGCTGTGCGGTTCTTTCTCTCTTTGCGGAAGGAAGTTTTTAATACTACCCGAAGCTATTTTAATTTCAACGATGCTTCTTAGCGCTATTTGTACCCACTGATCCCGTTACGATCTTTGCAAGGACCCGTGCCTTCGTTTTACGTTGGACCCGTTTGCGGAAGTAAAATTCCGACAAGCGGTGGTAATCCTGCAGGGACACCGTTCTGGGAAAAAACTCTTAGAAGGTCACGTCTCCACGCTCAGCCATGAGCATTAATAAAAACAAGAGGAAGGGGAGTCTCTGAATTCTCCACTTCCTTCAAAGAAACAAGGTTTCAAGACCGTCCTGCCAAAGCGCGGAAAAATAGAAGGAAGCTGGAGAATTCAGATATTCCTTCTAACTCTAATATCGGAAATAATTCTTCTCCAATCGAACTGAGCAATCAGTTCGATTTGATTAATGATGAAATTGAGCAAATCGAATATACCTCTAGCCCAGGTGATTCGATTCATGCGAAAAAGCAAAGGATTCCGCCAATTGTGGTATCTGTTGCCGAGTTTTCTGGCTTCCGGAATGAGATTTTGAGTAACCTTCAGGGGATCAAGGTTTCATTTCAGATTGCTAGGAAGGGTGACTGCCGCGTTTTGCCGGGATCCTTTGACGATCGCAAACGTCTTCTTCAGTATTTAACTGAGAAGCGCCATAAATTCTTCACATACGACGACAAAACTGAGCGATTGTTCAAAGTCGTCTTGAAAGGTCTCCCCAGTGATGACAAATCACTGGATGAGATTAAATTGAAATTTCTCAATTACTTGGATTTTCACCAGTCCAAGTAATTAAGATGAAAAAGAAATCCCATTCTGGAACTTCCCAGAGGGCATTTCTCAAGAATTTTATTTAGTTCATTTTAACAAAAGTGAACTAAATAATATGAAAAGTTTGGAAAAGGCCTGTATTATGTCTCATGTCCGTGTTACATGGGAACATTTCCGCAGGCCTGGGGAAACTTCCAAAACCCTACCCAGTGCCGTAAGTGCCAAAAGTGGGGTCATGGAACCAAACATTGTCACATGGATGCTAAATGCATGATTTGTGGTGGAACCTCTCACGCCAAGGACGCATGTCCTGTGAGAGAAGATTCCAATAAATTTAAGTGCGCAAACTGTGGGGGCAATCATAAATCCAATTTCTGGGAATGCCCTTCACGCGAAAAAGTTTTGAATTCCCGTGCAAAATTGATGACGGGAAATTCCAATCGGATCCCAGATTCGACGGGTAGAAATATTTCAAACGCTCAAATTTCGAAACCGGTTACCGGTCGAGCAATTCATACCCACCACAATTCACAAACAAATTTTGCCGCTCGTCAACGGGTAGCAAGCACTTCAGTAAATTCCAATTTTTCCAATGTACCTACGTATGCAAACATCGGTAGACAAAATTTCTCTTCTCAAAATGAGGTTTATACCCATGTCCCAACGGAAAATAACGGTCATGTTGCCGATTCAGGTAGCATGACTGCTTCCGATTTTGATTTTTTAACTGAACAATTGCATCACATGATTGATGCAATGTTCAAAGCAAATACCATTCCTGAAGCTGTTCAGGTTGGTATAAAGTACACACAAAAAATTGTTATCGGACTCCGTTTCAATGGATCCAAATAATTGTGTGAAAGTTCTAAATTGGAATGCCCGCTCTCTAAAGGGTAAGGAAGATGAATTATTCAACTTCCTTTCAGTTCATAATGTGCATATTGCCATTATAACTGAAACGTATTTAAAACCAGGACTCTCCATTAAAAGAGATCCAAATTATTTTATCTACAGAAATGATCGTCTTGACAGCGCCTGTGGTGGCGTCGCCATTGTCATTAATAGACGTATCAAACATAAATTATTTTCTTCGTTTGAAACCAAAGTTTTTGAAACCTTGGGAGTTTCTGTTGAAACAAATTTTGGACAATTTTCCTTCATTGCAGCCTACTTGCCTTTTCAATGCAATGGGCAGCAAAAGAATTTGTTGAAAGCTGATCTTCGAATTCTGACTCGCAACAAATCAAAATTCTTCGTAATTGGTGACTTCAATGCCAAACACCGTTCATGGAATAATGCTCAAAGCAATTCCAATGGTAAAATTTTATTTGAAGATTGTTCTGCGGGATATTATACTATTCAATATCCCAATGGACCAACTTGTTTTTCTTCCAGTCGAAATCCTTCTACAATTGATTTAGTTTTAACGGATTCAAGTCAGCTGTGTGGCCAATTGGTAACTCATGCTGACTTTGACTCTGATCACCTTCCTGTGACGTTTGAAATCTCACAGGAAGCCATTTATAATCCAATCAGCTCTACTTTTAATTATCATAGAGCTGATTGGGATTTATATAAAACGTATATCGATAGGAATTTTGATGTTGATATTCCTCTCGATACCAAAAGTGATATTGATAATGCTCTCGTATCTTTGACAAATTTAATTGTCGAAACCAGAGGCATTGCAATTCCGAAATGTGAAGTTAAATTCAACTCCATTATTATTGACGACGATCTTCAGCTACTGATCCGTCTTAAAAATGTGAGAAGAAGGCAATACCAAAGAACTCGCGATCCCGCGTTGAAAGTTATTTGGCGAGATTTGCAAAATGAAATTAAAAAACGTTTCGCTATTCTGAGAAATACCAACTTTGAGAATAATGTCTCGAAGTTGGATCCCAGTTCGAAACCCTTTTGGAAATTAACGAAAATTCTTAAAAACCTCAAAAGCCAATTCCAGCGCTTAAAGAGGGAAATAAAATTTTATTAACAAATGGCGAAAAGGCTCAAAAACTTGCTCAGCAGTTCGAGAGTGCCCATAATTTTAGTCTAGGTCTCACTAGTCCAATTGAGGATCAGGTTACACGGAGCTTCGAAGACATTCTCAATCAAGAGAATGTTTTTGACCCTTCGTTGGGAACCAATTTGGATGAAGTGAGATCTATTACTAGAAAATTTAAAAATATGAAAGCCCCGGGTGATGATGGTATTTTCTACATACTTATCAAAAACTTCCTGAGAGCTCTTTATCCTTTTTGGTTAATTTATTTAACAAATGTTTTCAATTGGCATACTTTCCAGATAAATGGAAAACGCCAAAGTTGTTCCAATTTTGAAGCCGGACAAAAATCCAGCTGAGGCTTCTAGTTATCGCCCAATCAGTTTGCTTTCTTCAATAAGCAAACTGTTTGAAAAGATTATTTTAAATAGAATGATGGTTCATATTAATGACAATTCTATTTTTGCTGATGAGCAATTTGGTTTTCGCCATGGGCATTCAACCACTCATCAGTTATTAAGAGTTACGAACTTAATTCGGCTCAACAAATCTGAAGGATATTCGACTGGAGTTGCTCTTCTTGATATAGAGAAAGCATTTGACAGTGTTTGGCATGAAGGTTTGATTGTAAAATTGATGAATTTTAATTTTCCTCTGTACATCATTAAACTGATCCAAAATTATTTATCAGATCGCTCGCTGCAGGTAAACTATCAGAATACTAAATCTGATAGATTACCTGTAAGGGCTGGTGTCCCCCAAGGCAGCATACTGGGGCCCATATTGTATAACATTTTTACTTCTGACTTACCTGACCACCAGGGTGTCAAAAATCTTTGTTTACAGATGACACGGGCCTTTCAGCCAAAGGGCGAAGCCTTCGTGTCATTTGTAAAAGATTGCAAATAAGCTTGGATATTTTCTCCAGTTACTTGCAAAATGGAAAATTTCCCGAATGCTTCCAAAACTCAGCTTATAATTTTCCCACATAAGCCGAGAGCTTCTCATTTGAAACCTTCTAGCAGACATATTGTCACTATGAATGGGGTTCCAATTAATTGGTCTAGCGAAGCTAAATATTTAGGACTTCTGCTAGATCAAAAATTAACTTTTAAAAATCACATTGAAGGCCTTCAAGCCAAATGTAACAAATATATTAAGTGCCTATATCCACTTATAAACAGAAAATCAAAACTTTGTCTTAAGAACAAACTTTTGATTTACAAACAAATTTTTAGACCTGCCATGTTGTATGCTGTGCCAATATGGGCTAGTTGCTGCAATACCAGAAAGAAGACACTCCAGAGGATTCAAAATAAAATTTTGAAAATGATTCTGAAGTTGCCTCCGTGGTATAGTACCAATGAACTTCATAGAATTTCTAATATTGAGACATTGCAACAAATGTCCAACAAACAATTTTAGACAAAAATCGTTGCAATCTTATTGCAACGATTAACTCCTTGTACCCTTAGTATAAAATAGGTTAAGTTTAGTTTAAGTAGAAAACATTGTAATTCCTACATGGTTCATTTCAACCAGAGGAAAAAATTCTAACTGCTAGAGGCAATTGAAATGTATTAATAATAACTAAAAGCGTAACATAGCAAATAAGGATGATAGTGTTAAGAAAACACGGAACACCTAGTCTAAGAGATGAATGCATGTATTAGATAATTAGCAAATAAAATTAGATAAAAAAAAAAGGCCGTCGTGTCAGGGCTGTTTAGCGTCCCACCTAACACCAGGACTTGGGCTTGTGCGCTTTGAGCGGCACACGGTCGCTTTGGTGGGGCCTACTTGCGGATACATGCAGCTTTTTATAGAGGTTTAACAGGGCCCACTGTCAAACCCCACTACATCCTAGGCAAGCCCCGCAGATGGCCTGGGGAGGGATCGTCAAGCCCTTGGACATAGTCCCTGCTGCCCGTCCAATAATAGCGATGAACTTATTATATTAATAAAAAATCACTCAAATAAAAGAAAAAAAAAATCATAAAGTTTTCAGCTAAATCGTACACGATTTTGAGTTGGCTAAAATCTATAATGCGTTTTTTGTGTCTTCTCAGACTTCTAAAAGAATCTATCGAAGGATAAGAATATTTAAATTTTATGCTACAACATGTAGATAAAGTATGCGGCATACTTTTTTTGCTCAACCTAATAAGAATAAAGAAAAGATAAAGTTACATGAAAAATAAATTGGCTAGTTTCTTACTTTTGTAATTTATTGTACACGCAGCAGCAAAATCAACTTTCAAACAGCTCTAAGGCAAAATAGTCTGAGCTCCAAAATTTATTTATGATAATAACTCTGAATAAATTTCTGTCGATTAAAGCGCTCAAATTTATTTCCCGGGAAGTTGATTCCCGGGAAAACTGGAAGCCCTAATTCAAACACACAGCATCACAAATCCCGGTCCTACCGGAATCAATTATATACCTCGTTCAACTGGAGCACGGTTCAACGTCCTTCAAAGACGTCAAGCTTATTAAGGTCATACACAGTACCATCATCGAATGGACTAAGTACAAGCCAGTGCATCGAGATGTTACTCAATGCATGAACTACCTTCGGCCATGGAACTCGGAACTGTTACATGAACGCTCGATGCACACGGTGCGGAAAAGACCACAGTACTAATACGATCTGATGGAGGAAGCGGACCCCAACTGCGCGAACTGTGGATACAAGCATCGGGCCATCACGAAGGCCAGCCAGAAGCGTACAAAGCTCTACAAAATCCACAAAAAGGCATCCACCAAACATTGCCCAAGCGATTGGCGAACCGAAGAACTCTATTGCGTCTTACCTGGAACTCTATTGGCAACATCTTGCCGCTACAATGGAAATAAAACACACAAACCAACTGAGAATCAAACCATGGACTTTGAAAGTTGACACCTTCTACTATAACCCTCAGTCCTCACACCACCTATTGTACTAGGAGATTCTGCCTATAAGTGCACTACATGAACAGTTTGTTTGCTTGGTAACTAACAAAGTACGTTTGCTAGGTTAGAGCATGAAGCTTTACTTCCAGCAACTAACTTGGAATAGGATTCGCCACTTCTGGATTAATATCCTTCCCATCTTCATTTTCTTAAATAATTCATAGATGAGCCCCACTGGAATGGAAAACTTTTTAACACGATTTAAAAATGTTGCACCTCAAAAAGAAGGAAGAAACCGGGCACGGCAGATGAGAACAACTATAGAATCAAAGTTGCACCCTCGATTCTCAAAATCTGGCGAATTGTGCGCTGTTTCGGCAGTCAACGACGGTATGGCACATTGTATTCCCTGGCCAAGAGGGGGTTTGTAAAATACGCATCCCTGAAACTGACTCGTTTGGTTCACTAACGACCTTGGTTTCAAATAAGTATGAATACTCAATGCAACAATATCTTACCTTATAGCTTACAAGATCTTCTACCTTAAAATGTAGTAATTTTGATCACTTAGATATAATTGGCAATAATTGAAAAATCATTTGTGAATTATTTCGTGTGCTGACAACATCTTTATGACCACTTTCCCACAATTCCACTCCAAAACGAGTGCGCTTGTTGTACAAAAATTCATAAATATTTCATTCGATGGTGGAACTGAGAACGGACTGCAACGATGAACACGAAACATGTACCTATTAGGCATTCGTTTCAGATTTAACTGGGGCCCCCAGTCGTTGATGCTGATTTTTAATGAACATTGGAAGCGAGTTGGAACTTTCTGTGCCAGAATAAAATAACGAGAAAGTGAAAAGTTCGAGCAACGATGGCGATAGGAGCGATCAGAAAAAAATACTACACCTCATACCTTTTTTCCGCCGTTTACAAATAAACATGTTTCGATAATCCTCAAAAAAAAAATCATGAGCTTAATCAGAATTGGGCGATCGTTGTAACTCCTTTACAGCTAGATTCGTCAACAATGTATTTCATACGAATCCATGACGTTCCACATGGCTTTTAGGAGGAGGAGGAGCCTTCCGTAAAAAGCAAAAAACGACAAAGTATTCTACAAAGGATACAGCTTTACTACAGGGATTTCCTTACTATCTTCTTGTGGTTGGACATCAAATGTTTATTTTCTCTGGTAAAACAAATTACAAATTGGCCTCTCGATGACAATTTTGTAACAACTCCCCCTACTAATGGGCGGACATTCTTTACTCGTGTTCCTATTAAAAAGCGTGAACGGGTTGAGCAAAGCATCACACGGTGTCGTCGCTTTAACGCTCGAACGAGCGAAAGGACCATCACCTTGAATGGCCATTTTTTTCGCGAGGCAATCCTTCCTGTCATGGTGGATTTATGCGACAGTGTTTATTCAGTTCTAATAAAGCGATTATAAGTTTGTAGGCAGGCTTCGAGTTCAGTGGGGCGTGAATTTCAAATGAGATTTATTGCAGCCGGAAAGGTTGTGTTGCGAATTTTCGGACGGATGAGGTAGAAGGTTACCGGAGATTCTTGTTGACAGAAATGAACGGTAGCAGCGCGCACCTATTGCCGCGCTGCAGAGCTTCCAACAGCGGCATTCGTTGGTGCTCAACAAAGCGATTGAGCGAATAATTAAAAAAGACAAATGAAGTCGTAATCGTAAATCATGAGCTAATTAAAGTCAAATTGCGGTTTTCGACGAATTAACCGGACAAATGAATAATTACATTGCAAATTTGTAGCAGAAATTAAGAACTTATAACTGTCATTAATATTAAAACACTTTAAATTTAAAAAAAATATGTATGTGAAGCAACCGAAGCAGCATTTGATTTTATTTTATTCCAAAAATAATTAAATTCTCTTATTTTCAATACTGAAAATTTTATCATGGTTTGATTTGTATCCAATTTATTTAAATTTCTTCATTTAGGTATGAGGTATTCCCGAGTAAAATACAGAAAAAGGTATGAGTTGTACGAAAGTTTACCATGATTGTCGAAGCTAAGGCCACAGTTTTAGTTCCTGCTAGTCACATTTCATTCCACGACTGTTCGTCCTATAATGGCATTACAAGTTGAAATACCCACTGCGAAAAAAAATAACACATCAAACCTGACAAGGGTAAGCCCAATCATTTCAAGCCTTTTTTACCGTCATCATGACTACTATCATCGCCAGTTTACCAGTCCTCATATTGACAGCTGTAAGCATTTATTTTGTGAAAAATATGATCTCACTTTCCCACTCGAAAAAGGCGCCACCATTCAGTTCATTCATTCAAATCCCTTTCCTGCATCGCCAGTCCCCCCAAGTCAGCCAACCCAAAATGGGTACCCGAAAGAAAGATACAGCCAAGATGCCCATTCCAATGCCGAACAAGACACCGTCAAGACAAGCCGTGGTCCGGTTACAGCATAGCCATCGGCATACCGACGTGAACCGTCAACCTGCCCACGGGGTAGGCCAGGTACGCTTGCACGTGTCTGAATCGTTTATTTTATAACAACACTCGACCGGATTCAGCGCCTTGAGACGATCGTCTTTGCCCGTTCCAATGGTTCATGCTTGTACATATGTTACGAAGGGTTATGTGTAGGGCCATGATTGGAAGAAAAAGTATGAGCACGAGATACTCATGGCTAGGAGTGCTGTCGCACTAAGCGGATCAATATGGACACACATATGTGGCCAAAAATAGAAAACCGATTCCTATTTTTTATTAATCTCTCGAAAGGGAGCTGCAAAACCTTTCCAGAAGAATCAGATTTCAAACGTTATATCCAAACATTTTATTCGCAAGCTAAATAAGACCAATAGAAATAATTATTCTATTTTATATAAACTCCACTTGAGTTCACCAAAATGAAAAGGGATATTTCTGCATCGCCTTTTTTAAGTGAAAAAAAAAGCAATTCGTCCACAAAAGGATGAACAGACAGGCTTGTTTAGACTACGAGCTTCATCACATGATAAAGAGTGTCTTGATACCAAAGTTCACCCATCATATTGTCATTTAGTATGATATCACTTAAGACCCCTCGTGATCTGAACAGACTATGAAAATATTTTTAAAATCTCTATTCCATAGTAAAGAAGCGAACCATTGCGATTAAATTCATAGTATTTATGGGCATCTTCCTTCCCGAAAGTCACCCATAGTTTGTCTGGTTGTCTTCTAGGACCAATCTCGAAGCTAGCTCTACACGGTACCGACCACCCATCTGATGTGGCCGACGCATTAAATACACCTCTGGGAATCCTGTCCGATGGTAATCTGGTTGTAAAAATATCGCTGTAATATCTTATGCCGATGATTTACGACTGCCCGAAAGTTGTTTTACAACCCTTCAAAGATAAGGGATGGATGATTTCCGGAAATGGTAGAACATTACATATAGGGCTCATTCGCAGATTGTGTAGCGGTTATGGCAGATTTCGTTGGGACTCAAACTTGCAATAAAAGAGGTTACAAAGGACGAGTGGGAATAAAACCTGTCGTATTTGGCGTCACGTAATTTATGAACGAACCTTTACTTGAATTATGCTTGCAAAAAAAGGATAACCTATGTAGTGTTGTTGCTAATCATTTTCAGTTTGCTAGAAAGTGAGTGCGAACAGGCATAAGTTCCAACAAATCTCATTCACTGAGACTGAGAATTTGCAGCAATAGCATAGTACTGACACAAGTGGTGTGCGCCACCGCGCCACTCTACCATCACCGACATGTTTTGGTATCACGCCGCCGTCTCCGTAGTTTTTTGATCGGCACTTCACTGATCTCTAATTTTCCACGCCGATTCAAATTTGTAGAGGTCCTCGGAATTTACTGTGGACATTCTGAAGAATCGGTGAAATTTCCTTAGAATCTCCCAATAAATATCTTCAAAATATCTCGTTGAAACTCATGAAATTTCCAAAATTGCAAAAACGGGAGTATTCAGTAAATTTACGAGAATATTTGAACGAATTTTCTTTTCCATGAAAATTGTGAAGAATTGAACAACACATTCCGAAAAATTTCCCGAGGAAATGCAAAAGAATTTCCATAGAAAATAAGAATAAATCGAACGATTTCTTGTGGAAATGCTAATCAAATTTCCTATGGAAGTTCCAAAATATTTCCTGTGGAATTTCCGAAGAATTTTCCATTAAAATCCAAAGAATTTTTATTTGAAACTTTTTAACGGAGAAGGGCCGTTTGCCCGCAAGCCATTTGGCATAAGGCCGCAAAGCAAAAAGTTCTTGATGATGACGATTCAATCACATGACATATTCCGGCGTGACGTTACAACGTTTTGACGTACTTTCAATTTTTTTTAACTTGCGTAAAACATCAGTAAACAAATATGTATATTACTACATAAACTGAATCCTTATAAAAACTCAGTTCGAATAGATATATAAACACCGAATTTGTGTAGACAAATGGTATTCTGGGATTTCAACTGAGCATTGTATAGCCATCTACGATTTGTACAATCACATTTGCTTCTTCTTCTTCTTATTGGCATTACATCCCCACAGTGGGACAGAGCCGCCTCGCAGCTTAGTGTTCATTCAGCACTTCCACAGTTATTAACTGCGAGGTTTCTAAGCCAAGTTACCATTTTTGCATTCGTATATCATGAGGCTAACACGATGATACTTTTATGCCCAGGGAAGTCGAGACAATTTCCAATCCGAAAATTGCCTAGACCGGCACCGGGAATCGAACCCAGCCACCCTCAGCATGGTCTTGCTTTGCAGCCGCGCGTCTTACCGCACGGCTAAGGAGGGCCCCCTTCACATATGCTATGCTATGCTAAAAATGGCTTTCTGGGATGCAATTTGCTGCGTGACGTTACAACGCGCGTGAATTCGTGATTTTGTACCTCGACTAGAACATGACTAATTCTCTGCTTTAGTCTTTATTTCACAACTAAGTTCGTTTATTCTAAATCAACATTTCGTGACGTTACAACGCAAGGTCCTCTCAAAAAAGGTTTTTCAATGCGCTGTAACGTCACGATAAAGTAAAGCCTAGATCATTAAGAAATGGGGCAATTTATTTTAGAGATAGTGGCATTCCAAGTGGGTGGATATGCAATTTTCACAGCATTCAAAAATAAGCAAAACGTTCTTTTAGGTATATTTTTTTACAGTTTTAAACTAACGTGGTTTCTAAATATTCTTCATGCAGAAAGAGAAAACCGGATTTTACCCTTCATTCAGCCCCATGATGGCCCATTTACGTTTTGTCTAGATTAAGCCAGCTGCCATTGTAGCAAGGAAGTGCTACAAGGGTACAACAATAGTAGAGTCCAGTTCATCCCAAAAAATATGAATTCATCAAATTGTACTCAGTTCCATCCTATAGAGAAGTTTTAAGCGATAATTAAGCAGAAACTGAAGACAAAAGCAGCAGTTATCGGTGACATTGACCAAACAAAGAATTGGTGGAAATAGCTAGCCAAAATCATGACTAAAGAAGGTGTGCGCCGGCTAACATGCGACATCAACAGAAAAGGCGAGCCTTTCTTCGAAAAAACGATGGATGATTTAATTCAGTTATTTATATGGAATAAAGTAATATAAGCTTTGTTCCACTTTTTGAAAGTTTTTCGATTGAACGAAAAGTTTAAAAGATACACACAATTAAATGTGCCCTATTTCTAAATGCTTTGGTCTTCATACCTCTCCAAAATCAATTTTAACATGAGTTTTCTATCCATATAGTATGGTATTGTACCAAAATGAGAAAGATATAATGTTCGATAATGTAATAGATGAAATCCTGGTTTTTGATCAATGGAACGGTGCATTAATTCCAATGCCCAAATATGCAAACTGGAACACAAATTTTGATTTATTTCTAAGATTCCACCGAGTAGAAGCTCAAACCTGATCGTTAGAACATAATACACAGTGTTTTGTCTTATGTAAAAATTGAGGCATAACTGAAATTGAAAAAATGGATTTGAAATCTGATGATAAATTTTATTTAAAGGAAGTATAAGTATAACGAAGTTTGTACAATTAGTTTTGCATATTCCGAACTCTCGCTTTGATACTAGGGTTTCCAAACGCCATTTCTGAGTCTAATTAATGTCCAGACTTCTACACCGAGAAATCTCACATTGATGGTTGCAAACTGGGAGTTGCAAAGTACTGTGTCTAACTAAACTAGCACATTTGGGCCCCTGCGAGCAATATTTCTTTTTAGTACTAATTCGTCTTATGACAGTTGAATACATCCCACTAAAAGAGCTTAATTATTTTCTTATTATTACCACCAAAACAAAGCTTTTTTTTTTAGAACAAAGCGCATACGAAATTTTAAATTTAAGGCTTATTTTTAATTCTCATAAAATTTAAAACAGTCAATTTTTCGAGACGTTACAACGCTTTTTTTGTGACAGATTTCACCTTGTCAAAATTCTGATTCCTTACACTTTTAAATCAAATTTTACATACAGCACTGATTCTATACTTCTTTTGTTTGTGCTAATCACCGCGCGTTTACTAATTAATTAATCCGCTAGCGGAACGAAATGAACGAACGAACGAAATAAATCCCAAATTTTCAAAACGACTTATCTGCTGTTGTAAACAAATATCCAAACGTTGATTTGTCGAATCTGAGAGCACTCCCACGCAAACCAACACCATCAACAGATAGCCAAAGTCTTCACCTATGCATTGATGGTGTTGGTTTGCTCAGATCTGTCAGATCTTTGTCAGTTCTCAGATTCGACAAATCAACGTTGGAATCTTTGTTTACAAAAGCAGATAAGTCGTTTCGAAAATTTGGTATTGAAAGTGACGGAGGTGTATTTTCCTACGCATTTTGGCTGAGGCCAACATACAAACTTCAAATCAAATTCGCCAGCTTATCTTGTTGCATAGCTTGAGCTGAAATTTTCAGCGATTGATTTTCTGAGACCGCATCGTGCTTTCGTGCTGTGCGGTTCTTTCTCTCTTTGCGGAAGGAAGTTTTTAATACTACCCGAAGCTATTTTAATTTCAACGGTGCTTCTTAGCGCTATTTGTACCCACTGATTCCGTTACGATCTTTGCAAGAACCCGTGCCTTCGTTTTACGTTGGACCCGTTTGCGGAAGTAAAATTCCGACAGGGACACCGGTAATCCTGCAGGGACACCGTTCTGGGAAAAAACCTCTTAGAAGGTCACGTCACCACGCTCAGCCATGAGCATTAATAAAAACAAGAGGAAGGGGAGTCTCTGAATTCTCCACTTCCTTCAAAGAAACAAGGTTTTAAGACCGTCCTGCCAAAGCGCGGAAAAAATAGAAGGAAGCTGGAGAATTCAGATATTCCTTCTAACTCTAATATCGGAAATAATTCTTCTCCAATCGAACTGAGCAATCAGTTCGATTTGATTAATGAAATTGAGCAAATCGAATCTACCTTTAGCCCAGGTGATTCGATTCATGCGAAAAAGCAAAGGATTCCGCCAATTGTGGTATCTGTTGCCGAGTTTTCTGGCTTCCGGAATGAGATTTTGAGTAACCTTCAGGGGATCAAGGTTTCATTTCAGATTGCTAGGAAGGGTGACTGCCGCGTTTTGCCGGGATCCTTTGACGATCGCAAACGTCTTCTTCAGTATTTAACTGAGAAGCGCCATAAATTCTTCACATACGACGACAAAACTGAGCGATTGTTCAAAGTCGTCTTGAAAGGTCTCCCAGTGATGACAAATCACTGGATGAGATTAAAATTGAAATTTCTCAATTACTTGGATTTTCACCAGTCCAAGTAATTAAGAAGAAAAAGAAATTCCACTCTGGTACTTCCCAGAGGGGCATTTCTCAAGAATTTTATTTAGTTCATTTTAACAAAAGTGAACTAAATAATATGAAAAGTTTGGAAAAGGCCTGTATTATGTCCCATGTGCGTGTTACATGGGAACATTTCCGCAGGCCTGGGGGAAATTTCCAAAACCCCACCCAGTGCCGTAAGTGCCAAAAGTGGGGTCATGGAACCAAACATTGTCACATGAATGCTAAATGCATGATTTGTGGTGGAACCTCTCACGCCAAGGACGCATGTCCTGTGAGAGAAGATTCCAATAAATTTAAATGTGCAAATTATGGGGCAATCATAAATCCAATTTCTGGGAATGCCCTTCACGCAAAAAAGTTTTGAATTCCCGTGCAAAATTGATGACGGGAAATTCCAATCGGATCCCAGATTCGACGGGTAGAAATTTTTCAAACGCTCAAATTTCGAAACCAGTTACCGGTCGAGCAATTTATACCCACCACAATTCACAAACAAATTTTGCCGCTCGTCAACGGGTAGCAAGCACTTCAGTAAATTCCAATTTTTCGAATGTACCTACGTATGCAAACATCGCTGCTGGTAGACAAAATTTCTCTTCTCAAAATGAGGTTTATACCCATGTCCCAACGGAAATTAACGGTCATGTTGCCGATTCAGGTAGCATGACTGCTTCCGATTTTGGTTTTTTAACTGAACAATTGCATCACATGATTGATGCAATGTTCAAAGCAAATACCATTCCTGAAGCTGTTCAGGTTGGTATAAAGTACACACAAAAAATTGTTATCGGACTCCGTTTTAATGGATCCAAATAATTGTGTGAAAGTTCTAAATTGGAATGCCCGCTCTCTAAAGGGTAAGGAAGATGAATTATTCAACTTCCTAACAGTTCATAATGTGTATTTTATAATTTTATCCAAATAATTTTATCTACAGAAATGATCGTCTTGACAGCGCCTGTGGTGGGGTCGCCATTGTCATTAATAGACGTATCAAACATAAATTATTTTCTTCGTTTGAAACCAAAGTTTTTGAAACCTTGGGAGTTTCTGTTGAAACAAATTTTGGACAATTTTCCTTCATTGCAGCCTACTTGCCTTTTCAATGCAATGGGCAGCAAAAGAATTTGTTGAAAGCTGATCTTCAAATTCTGACTCGCAACAAATCAAAATTCTTCGTAATTGGTGACTTCAATGCCAAACACCGTTCATGGAATAATGCTCAAAGCAATTCCAATGGTAAAATTTTATTTGAAGATTGTTCTGCGGGATATTATACTATTCAATATCCCAATGGACCAACTTGTTTTTCTTCCAGTCGAAATCCTTCTACAATTGATTTAGTTTTAACGGATTCAAGTGCAGCCTACTTGCCTTTTCAATGCAATGGGCAGCAAAAGAATTTGTTGAAAGCTGATCTTCAAATTCTGACTCGCAACAAATCAAAATTCTTCGTAATTGGTGACTTCAATGCCAAACACCGTTCATGGAATAATGCTCAAAGCAATTCCAATGGTAAAATTTTATTTGAAGATTGTTCTGCGGGATATTATACTATTCAATATCCCAATGGACCAACTTGTTTTTCTTCCAGTCGAAATCCTTCTACAATTGATTTAGTTTTAACGGATTCAAGTCAGCTGTATGGCCAATTGGTAACTCATGCTGACTTTGACTCTGATCACCTTCCTGTGACATTTGAAATCTCACAAGAAGCCATTTATATTCCCATCAGCTCTACTTTTAATTATCATAGAGCTGATTGGGATTTATATAAAACATATATCGATAGGAATTTTGATGTTAATATTCCTTTGGATACCAAAAGTGATATTGACAATGCGCTCGTATCTTTGACAAATTTAATTGTCGAAGCCAGAGGCATTGCAATTCCTAAATGTGAAATTAAATTCAACTCCATTATTATTGACGACGATCTTCAGCTACTGATCCGTCTTAAAAATGGGAGGCAAAGGCAATACCAAAAAACTCGCGATCCCGCGTTGAAAGTTATTTGGCGAGATTTGCAAAATGAAATTAAAAAACGTTTCGCTATTCTGAGAAATACCAACTTTGAAAGTTATTTGGCGAGATTTGCAAAATGAAATTAAAAAACGTTTCGCTATTCTGAGAAATACCAACTTTGAGAATAATGTCTCGAAGTTGGATCCCAGTTCGAAACCCTTTGGAAATTAACGAAAATTCTTAAAAAACTTAAAAGCCAATTCCAGCGCTTAAAGAGGGAAATAAAATTTTATTAACAAATGGCGAAAAGGCTCAAAAACTTGCTCAGCAGTTCGAGAGTGCCCATAATTTTAGTCTAGGTCTAACTAGTCCAATTGAGGATCAGGTTACACGGAGCTTCGAAGACATTCTCAATCAAGATAATGTTATTGACCCTCCGTTGGGAACTAATTTGGATGAAGTGAGATCTACTACTAGAAAAATTAAAAATATGAAAGCCATGGGTGATGATGGTTTTTTTCTACATACTTATCAAAAAACTTCCTGAGAGCTCTTTATCCTTTTTGGTTAATTTATTCAACAAATGTTTTCAATTGGCATACTTCCCAGATAAATGGAAAAACGCCAAAGTTGTTCCTATTTTGAAGCCGGACAAAAATCCAGCTGAGGCTTCTAGTTATCGCCTTATCAGTTTGCTTTCTTCAATGAGCAAACTGTTTGAAAGATTATTTTAAATAGAATGATGGTTCATATTAATGACAATTCTATTTTTGCTGATTAGATTTGGTTTTCGCCATGGGCATTCAACCACTCATCAGTTATTAAGAGTTACGAACTCAGCTCAACAAATCTGAAGGATATTCGACTGGAGTTGCTGTTCTTGATAGAGAAAGCATTTGACAGTGTTTGGCATGAAGGTTTGATTGTAAAATTGATGAATTTTAATTTTCCTCTGTACATTATTAAACTGATCCAAAATTATTTATCAGATCGCTCACTGCAGGTAAACTATCAGAATACTAAATCTGATAGATTACCTGTAAGGGCTGGTGTCCCCAAGGCAGCATACTGGGGCCCATATTGTATAACATTTTACTTCTGACTTACCTGATTTACCACCAGGGTGTCACAAATCTTTGTTTGCAGATGACACAGGTCTCTCAGCCAAAGGGCGTAGCCTTCGTGTCATTTGTAGTAGATTGCAGAAGTGGATATTTTCTCCACTTACTTGCAAAATTGGAAAATTTCCCCGAATGCTTCCAAAACTCAGCTTATAATTTTCCCACATAAGCCGAGAGCTTCTTATTTGAAACCTTCTAGCAGACATATTGTCACTATGAATGGGGTTCCAATTAATTGGTCTAGCGAAGCTAAATATTTAGGACTTCTGCTAGATCAAAATTAACTTTTAAAAATCACATTGAAGGCCTTCAAGCCAAATGTAACAAGTATATTAAGTGTCTATATCCACTTATAAACAGAAAATCAAAACTTTGTCTTAAGAACAAACTTTTGATTTACAAACAAATTTTTAGACCTGCCATGTTGTATGCTGTGCCAATATGGACTAGTTGCTGCAATACCAGAAAGAAGGCACTTCAGAGGATTCAAAATAAAATTCTGAAAATGATTCTGAAGTTTCCTCCGTGGTATAGTACCAATGAACTTCATAGAATTTCTAATATTGAGACATTGCAACAAATGTCCAACAAAATAATTTCCAATTTTAGACAAAAATCGTTGCAATCTTCTATTGCAACGATTAACTCCTTGTACCCTTAGTATAAAATAGGTTAAGATTAGTTTAAGTTGAAAACATTGTAATTCCTACATGGTTCAATTCAACCAGAGGAAAAATTCCAACTGCCAGAGGCAATAAAAATGTATTAATAATAACTAAAAATATAACATAGCAAATAAGGATGATAGTGTTAAGAAAACACGGAACACCTAGTCTAAGAGATGAATGCATGTATTAGATAATTAGCAAATAAAATAAGTTAAAAAAAAAAAAAGCGATTGATTTTCTCACCCATAGAGGCCCAATCCTGGGGAGTGCCCCGTAGAATTCCACAACTTTTTTTTCTCCCCATACAAGGTTGGGCCAGTCTAATGTATATGTTCACATCTGTGTTTTCAAAACCTACCTGGATACCTGGTTGGCATTGTAAATTAATGTCCAAGTCGGGTGGTCCAATACCCGGAAAATAGGCAATTAACTTTGATTTAACTGAGTAATTATTCTTCCGTATTTCGTCATCACCCCTGTAAAACTTCAAGTCGCCCTCGACTGTACGGATGTTCAGCAATCCGATGCACAATGGGAAGAAATTGTCCATAGCGCGAATAAATTCTATATCTTGGCTCGGTATAGGCGGATAGCGCTGAAATTCTGACACAAATCGTAGAACATTCTGGGGAATCGTGGTGAAGGTGGTTAAGTTCACTGCACGAAGCTACAAGACCTCGTTCTACCCTAATGCCTATTATTTGTTATGCTTTCCGGAAGATCCCAGAAGACCTTTTGAGCAAGGACAAGGACGGAAATCTTTTACTGGAAGCGATAGGGTTTATTTAAACTTTCGTAAATATTAATTAAGTAGTAAAATGGAGCCATTTAAAAACGTCCTGAAATTGCGCTAAATTCCCCACCAGTGGCACATATTTCATGGCACAGGAGTGAGATCTATATATTAAAAGGAAGCCATCTTTATTTGTAATCGATTAACATCTTCGTACAATTGAGAAACAGTTTTAAATACAATTAGGGGAATTGCTCCGATCTCCATCTCACTGTACACTCATTCATTCATTTATTTAGTCTACATCTAAACAGATAACACTGAATCAACAATTTGACGCCACAATACACGGTTCGAGGCCGCATCTCTCCATCCTCGGACACGCCCCACGCTCGTCAAGTCGTTTTACACCTGGTCTGCCCATCTCGCTCGCTGCGCTCCACGTCGTCTCGTACCTGCCGTATCGGAAGCGAACACCATCTTTGCAGGGTTGCTGTCCCGCATTCATGCAAAATGCCCTGCCCATCGTACCCTTCCGGTTTTAGCTACCTTCTGGATACTGGGTTCGCCATAGAGCTGGGCGAGTTCATGGTTCATTCTTCGCCGCAACACACCGTCTTCTTGCACACCCCCAAAGATGGTCCTAAGCACCCGTCTTTCGAATACTCCGAGTGCTTGCAAGTCCTCCTCGAGCATTGTTCATGTTTCATGTCCGTAGAGGACAACCGGTCTTATTAGCGTCTTGTACATGACACATTTGGTGCGGTGGCGAATCTTTTTTGACTGCAGTTTCTTCTGGAGCCCGTAGTAGGCCCGACTTCCACAGATGATGCGCCTTCGTATTTCAAGACTGACATTGTTATCAGCCGTTAGCAAGGATCCGAGGTAGACGAATTCCTCGACCACCTCGAAGGTATCCCCGTCTATCGTAACACTGCTTCCCAGGCGGGTCCTGTCGCGCTCTGTTCCGCCCACAAGTATGTACTTTGTCTTTGACGCATTCACCACCAGTCCAACTTTTGTTGCTTCACGTTTCAGGCGGGTGTACAGTTCTGCCACCTTTGCAAATGTTCGGCCGACAATGTCCATGTTATCCGCGAAACAAAAAATTGACTGGATCTGTTGAAAATCGTACCCCGGCTGTTACACCCGGCTCTCCGCATGACACCTTCTAGCGCAATGTTGAACAACAGGCACGAAAGTCCATCACCTTGTCTTAGTCCCCGGCGCGATTCGAACGAACTGGAGTGTTCGCCCGAAATCTTCCATAGCTCTACGCGATCTATACTGTCGTATGCCGCCTTGAAATCAACGAACAGATGGTGCGTTGGGACCTGGTATTCACGGCATTTTTGAAGGATTTGCCGTACAGTAAAGATCTGGTCCGTTGTCGAGCGACCGTCAACGAAGCCGGCTTGATAACTTCCCACGAACTCATTCACTAATGGTGACAGACAACGGAAGATTATCTGGGATATCACTTTGTAGGCGGCATTAAGGATGGTGATCGCTCGAAAGTTCTCA
Source organism: Armigeres subalbatus (assembly GCF_024139115.2). NCBI lineage: Eukaryota > Metazoa > Arthropoda > Insecta > Diptera > Culicidae > Armigeres > Armigeres subalbatus. The sequence continues at coordinate 93,509,439 of NC_085140.1, read as the reverse complement.
CACTCCAGCTTGTCGCCTTTCTTGTAGATGTTTCCCAGATTCTGACTATCAATTTGTGCAGGCAAGTGGCTAGCTTTTCCGGGCCCATCTTGATGAACTCAGCTCCGATACCATCCTTACCAGCTGCTTTATTTGTCTTTAGCTGTTGGATGGCATCCTTAACTTCCCTCAAGGGGGGGGGGCTGGTTGGCTTCCATCGTCCGTTGAACTGACGTAGTCATCTCCTCCGCTGCCTTGACTTTCACTGCCTGTACTCTCAGCGCCATTCAAATGTTCCTCGTAGTGCTGCTTCCACCTTTTGATCACCACACGTTCGTCCGTCAAGATGCTCCCATCCTTATCCCGGCATATTTCGGCTAGCGGCACGAAGCCTTTGCGGGATGCGTTGATCTTCTGGTAGAACTTGCGTGTTTCTTGACACAGCTGTTCCATCTCCTCGCACTCCGCTTCTTCCAGGCGGCGTTTCTTCTCCTGAAAAAGGCGGGTCTGCTGTCTCCGCTTCCGTCTATAACGTTCCACGTTCTGCCGGGTACCTTGCTGCAGCAAGACCGCCCGCGCTGCGTCCTTCTCCTCCAGAATCTGTCTGCACTCTTCGTCGAACCAATCGATCCGTCGACTTCTGTCTCACTGTACATATATCCATCTAATCGTTAATCAAAGAAATACGGCACCAAATTCGTCGCTTTTTTTGACAACATGCGTGCTCACTGCTGAAAAAAATCACAAAAATAATAAACAAACCAAATTCCTTTCCATTGCTTTGTTTTTGATGGGATGGAAATAGGAGCTATGAGATTAAGTGGCGAACCGTTCCCCTAATTGCATATTATTCGGCAACTCGGCCGTACGAAAACCATTTTTTTGGTAAATATCTTGGCTGTGCATATGCACAGCACATGTTTCGAAATGGACAAATTGATATGAAATTTGCGAAAAAGAATCCATGTGTCTTGGAGGGACTCGAACCCTCAACCTTCTATTCTCTAGATAGGCGTGATAACCCCTACACAACAAGACCATTGTGCCTTCGATGTACGCGCTCTGGAGCACGCTGTCCAGGTTGACAAAGTAGATAGGACGCTAGTGTTATACCCTGGACGAAAAGCGTGCTGTTGGAAGCCAAACCAACCATCGGATTCCAGCTTCTCACGGAGTCGGTTATTTACCATTCTTGCAGGTCTTTGTCTTGCAGGGAGATTGGTCTGTATCTCGTGGGGTCGCGACCTGCCTCGTTTATTTTAGGGATGGGCACCACGACGCTTTTCCTCCACTCGTCGCGGAACGAGCGTTTTTTTTTTCAGAAAGTGTGCTTTCACATCCGACGGGAGCCGTTTCAACATAGGATACCCAAACTTATCCGGTCCGAATTAGTTCTCGTTGCACTTGGCAAGAGCGTAGGCCAACTCACCTGCTGAGAATGCTAGGTTCTACAAGCAGTTGGGGAAGTCCGAGGTTATAAAGATGGTGTTAAAAAGCACTCCACTTAAAACATGTGCACAATAATTATTATCTTTTTCATTATTTCACGCATAAATAAACAATGAACATAACAGTTGTGCGTTGCTTCCGTATATAGTGGGGTGCCCTTGAAATTTGTTTTGGATTTCGGGAGTTTTGTCCTTAAAACATTGTGTTTTTTTTTATGTTAAATTCAAATTGTTGATGTCATTGTCCAATTATGAAGTGATTACCACATCCTGTTTTGTTTTATCACTCTACTGGAATAATTATGCGTCTCATTTTCATTCCAATATCTTAAAGGGTTAAATCCAGCCGTCACACCCCTTGAATTAGTGTTCGATCTACAATCCAATCTTCAACTTCAAACACACTCTAATGAAACGTGGAAATAATTACAAGTTGAGCCACTGACTGACGCCAACGCGATCGTTTACGAATTACCGTCATTTGCCTTGAAAAGAATGCAAGTCAGAATCTTGCACCATAGTTCAGTTGACCGGATTACCTTAGATCTAAAACTTAGCTGTATATCAGACAATCACGGAGATAATTAACTCACACCCCGATTCTACCACACATACATAAAATTCAACTTCACTTAATCATAAGTCTTATTGAACGAGTTTGTCATAAGTTTAAATCTGACTCTGACCACGATTATGGTGACGTTCGTTACTGCCAATCAAACAAGTCTGGCGACGAATATGTGGTTGTGCCATAGACCACTGCGAAACCACATTTCGCTCTGAATTTATGCCCGCTCTGCATGCCTGACACCGATGCAACTTTTTATCGCCACTGACTGGGAGCAACCATGCACTCACTTCCAGCAGAACAAGTGGAACAAGTTTTGCCTTTCAGGAATAAATAACTGATTCTGCACTGCCACTTGCCAGTCATAGGATTGTTGGAGGTGGTAATTTTTGGTTTAATTCGGTTCAAGGAGAGAAATAAAACTTTTTGAGAAAATTAGCATGTGTTAATTCGCAAATTCGAAGCAAGTACGAGGAGTCATAACATTCGTGGACAGTATAGGGGTCATCCACAAAGTACGTCACGCTCATAGGGGGGAGGGGGGGTTCCGAGCAGCGTGACGACTCATACAAAAAATTTAGAGGTTTAATACAAAAAGTGTGACGAAGGGGGGAGGGGGGGTTGAAAATCGCCGATTTTTGCGTGACGTACTTTATGGATCTTCCCATACACGGATACTCTTTCGTACGTTAATAACAAAGGTATGCGGCGTGACGACGTAGCTTGTCAGCAACTCGGAAGGTAAGCGTGTCTCTCGCTTAGCTTGGTGAGTTAACGTTCTGTCAATGTCTGGCCCGTTAGTACTTGCCAAGAGGAATATATTTTATAACGTATTTTTGAGTTCAATATAAAAAGTTTAGCTTCTCACAAACAAACCCTCGATCTTCTAACTACTTTTCTTTGTCGTGTTTTCTAATTTCGATATTTTCCTTGTTTATTAATTCCGATGTTAAATGTTCTTTGAATTTTTCACTACAATCGCTTTTAATACATAGAAGACATATCAAAACACTTAATGTACGTGATGGTAGCTTATCAAACGATAGAAACATAATCTAATGCAGGTGCAAATTGAGTTAAATACTAAATGACATCTCTTATCCATTAAAATATTCAGAAAAAAAAACCATCGTCGCATTTTCATCATCTCTCGCACCGCTCATGATCTGATCGTATTCCTCTAGGTGTCACAGCTTGACGCTGCTTCCCATTAACGATGATAATAGCAATAATAACGATAATAATGACCACCGGCGCTCGCATTAAAATTAAACTGCACCACACCAACCATTCATGGGTGGACGACTATCGACCGACGAAGGAAAACATCTCTTCCTCTTTTTGCCAACTTCTCTCCTCGGAAGAGCGTTGGAAAACCAGGCAAAAAAGCAGCCAACAGCAATGATAACATCAACAACAACAACGTCAAAACAGCTTATCATCGGCGTCCGATGAATGTTGATTGAAGTGGAGTGCGATGCCACAACGCTGGTGAAACACTGACGGTGATGGCTTCCGCCAGTTCGACGCCGCAGCCCGGTTCGCCATTAATCAAACGAGTGCTTTTCCCATTCCCATGCGAAACATTTTTCACCATGTTTTATTTTCTGGGGATGGTAGGATGTGGATAAATATCAAACGAACTAAATTCGATCTGGATTTCGTGAATAGTTGTTGGAGATCATAGATTATAAAATAATGGATGATCTAATGCATATTGAATGCTGAGCGTATAAAACAAATCTAATTTAAAGAAGTAAGAGAGAAATTATATGAGTGCATTGAATAAATACTGCTTTGTCTGAACAACAAACATTAGTTATGTCTTTAAGAATATCAAATGGGTTTCAAGATGTAGTCAAAATTGTAAGATAACTGAAAAGGGGTTAAGAAATTTGTCTTCTTTTTTAATCCACTACTGAAAAAGGACAGTTTGCTATCGCTAAACACATTATTAAGTGCCTGATTGATAATCTCTTGAAAAATCACTAGCGAAAGCACTTGGTTCTTGATAAGGACGATGTGTGGCTTTGTTGCATAACCAACTTAAAACAGACTGACAGACAGACAAACAGAAAGAGGGACAAAAAGACAAATAATATGCAAACGGATAGACAGGCATATCGTACACATAGATATTTCACACAGACAGACATTTTAGACAGGAAGACACTTTAGACAGAAATACATTTCGGACAGTAAGACATTTCAGACAGACAGAAGGACAAACAGACAGACAAACATAAGGGACAGGAAGATATTTCAGACAAACAGACAGACAGACACTTTAGACAAACAGAACTTTCTGAAAGACGGACATTTCAAACAGACAGACATTTAAAACAGAAAGACTTTTCAGACAGACAGATATTGCAGGCAGACAGACGTTTCGGACAAACAAACATTTCCAAACGGACAGATGTTCTAACGAGACTGACATTTCAAACAACAGACAGACAGACTTCAAGGGCAGAAAGATATATCAGACAGACGGTAATCACAAATAACTGAATGCTCTCGACGGTTTGGATTTTGCACCGAGGACTTTTCTCAAGTATATGACTCCCCCACCCCCACTACGTTTGACCATAGCCAACATCTTTGAGTTTCCCATTGTTCGGTTGAAATTGGGTTTCCCACTGACAATTCAATTTTGTGAGCAAACCACTATTCCGAATTGATTTTTTCCAAATAGACGTAATTATGTTTCATCATTTTTCGAGAACTTGCGAAACTATAAATCCGAGGTGTATTTTAACAAGAATATTGATGCCTTTAATAAATTTTCGTATTTCAATCGGCATCAAGCGCTCTACTTAGCCAAAAAATCACGGTATTTAAAATATACTTTCGATGGGTTTTCGACGACTACGGTTACGCCTTCATATCAAATTACTCGACGATTTTAATGCTGGCATCAGAAACATGGCCGCTTCGCATACCCCTGACTTTCCGCTTTGCAGTCACTTTAACAATGAAAACAACAGTTTGTTTCTTCGCCCGACATGTCATAGCCCATTGAAACGTCGGGCAAAGAAACGAACTTTGGTTTCATTTCTAAAATGACTGCAAAGCCTAAAAATCTCCGGTGGAAATTACAAAGAGACAAACATTTTAGACAAACAAACATTACGGACGGAAAGACATTTCAAACAGACAGATATTTCAGAACGACAGATAGACAGACAGACATTTCGGTTGGACAGACAACACTTTAGACAAACAGAAATTTCAAACGATATCAGACAATAAGGCCGAAGGTGGTCATTAGGCCGAATGGGATGTAAAAGGTGGGAAATGAGAAGTGAGAAGTCAGTTCTTCCTTTACGCTTATTCCTACTTTCTTCTTTCCTCTTTTTTACTTCTATTGTCTTTCTTCCTTCCTCCTTCTAACTTATTTTTTCTGTTATCTTTCTTCCTTTTCCACTCTTGTTTTTTTTTTCATTCTTTTTCAATTTTTATTATTCCTCTCCCGTTTTCCACCATTTTTTCACTTTTCTTTCTTCATCCTTCTGTCTTCGTCCTTTTTCCTTTTTCCTTATTCTTTTTCTTTCATTCCATTTTCTTCTTCCTTCTCTCTTCTTTTTTCTTGCTTCTTCCTCCCTCCTTCTTTTTTCTACCTTCTTCCTTCTTCCAGATGGGTGCAGGTTCGATCGTACTGGTGCTGGGCACCCCAGCTGGTCCGAGAGAACGCGAATGAAAAAAAAAATCTGCATCGAATGACAGAAAATTAAACGTGTTTCATATCGGGAGCGGTTCCGTGTGCTTAATGCTGAACGAGCGAGCGATCATAGAAGTGATTGGTTGTGCTTTGCGCGATCATCGTTATGTTTGGTTCTGCTAGCTCGATAATTCGATTAATTATTGCGTGCTCATATTATTGTTTAAAATGCTCAGACGGTCACGTCACTTATCAGTGTGAATCCAGTCCCATAGATACCTACCAATTAACAAATGTTTCTTCCTGTGATTTTTGTGGAGACGCAGAGGGAAACATGGACATGGCCGGCGCCGTTATTGATCTTTGTATTCATTGAGCTACTGAAACTTGAACTGTGAGAATGATTGACTTGTCTTAGTCAGCCGTTCAGTTGGTTCACTGATCCTGGTTAACCACGGAGTTGCACCCATAGATATGTACAGTAAGTGAAAGCTAAACTTCTTCCTTTTTCTTTTTTCTATCTTCCTACTTCCTTTCCCCTTTATTTTTTTTGTCTTTTCGTATACTGAGTATACGTAAAGGCTATAGGATCACTTCAAAGCCGAACATTCGATAGAAGGCTCGAAGACCCATAGTGTTATATACCAATCGACTCAGCTCGACGAATTGAGGTGATGTCTGTATGTGTGTGTACAAAAAAATGCGACACAGTCTGTTGTACTTAGTCTTATCCGATTTGCTTTGCAACAAGTTGCATTTGACGCGGAATCCTGCCTAATTATTCGCTGTTGGAAGTTGGCCTAATCGGTGATTGCGTTCCGGAGTTACTGAAACAATATTGATTTTTTTCTCCATTCTCATTCTCCCCGCAGGAAAAAAATCAAAATCGATTTTCTTTTAATAGTCGCTGCAATGCATTCAGATGAACGCAAATAATTGTGGATTGATGGAAATAACATAGACTTTCTCCCGAAAGTGCAATTTCGACCTCTCTTATGTGCTTTTCTCGTTACATTTTATAATACACGAGAAAGGCTAGGTGGATTATTCCGAGTTTTTCTTTTTGCCTTTCTCATAAACCAAGGTGTAACAAATGAACTATATATTCGATCCAAAGACGATTTTGTGATACAAGGCCCAGAGACCCGTAGCTCGACGGATTGAGATGATGTATGTGGGCAAAATGAAAATCATTCATGATTTAAGAACTTATCTTGAACCGATTCGCTTGTATTCGACGCGGAATTGTTTCCCATTGTTTCTTATTGAATATTAGCCAAATCGGACTATGAAATCAAAAGTAACGGGCAACATACGATTTCTATATAACAAAACACGCTAAGAAAATCCCACCCAAACTTTTTAATATATCCAATGCACAAGAAAGGCACAATCACCACCAGGTGGATAAACCAGGGTTTTATTTTTTCTTCCTTTTACCTTCTTTCTTCTTCCGTCTACCATTTTCCTTCTTCCTCTTTCATTTTTGGTTTTTCGTAATTTGTTATTCCTTATTCTTCCTTATTTAGTCTTCTTTTTTTCATCCTTCTTCCATCTTTCTTCTAGGGTATTTGTTCCTATATCAATAACAATAAGGCAATGTGCACATAAAATACATTTCTCACTCAACAATCAAGAACCATGAAAATAATTATGCTCAACTGAATTAATTATTAATTGAAAATAATTTTGTGGCTTCAAAAATTTCATAAATATCACATTTTAAAAGTATTTAACTAAAATACATCATCACCTCGATGCACCTGATTCAATAACATTTAAAAAAAGTTAATCTTAGGGGTCGTTCAAAAATTACGTCCAAGGTTTGAGGGGGGGAGGGGGAGTTTTGTGACAGTTTGTGACAGGGGGAGGGAGGGGGGTTTGTCTTATGTGACGTCCATCCACAAGAAAAAATTCTGAAAGCAATTTAAGTACAATTTGCATTTTAAAAACATATTCAAACTGTTAGTAAGGAACATAACTAACTATGTTATTGTAAAAATAGTGTACGAAAATGAAAAACCAAAATTATCATCAAAATAAAAATGACACATGTACGTCCAGGAGGAGGGGGGTCAATGATTTGTGACAGTTTGTGACAGGAGGGGGAGAGGGGGTTGAAAATGCCGAAAAACAATGGACGTTATTTTTGAACGATCCCTTATTCCTGTACCTATATCAATAACAGCCAATGAGTATAGATAGAAGGTGAGGAAGAAGACCAAATGCAAGTCTATTAGTGGATGATAAAAAATGTAAACAGTAAATGGTGACGTACATATTTGCACGGTTTCTTATGGGAGCTCGTTCAAATGTAGTAGTGAATGCTTTTTCGCCATACACGAAAGGCACGCACACGAAATATGGATATCCATACCTTAGTATTTATTTTCATTGAATAACACCATTTCAAACATAAAATACGCACACTATTACTCGTCTGTATACGTAATGATATGTTTGCATTGATGCCGAATTCTTCAATGTTTCAAAATATTATCAGAAATAAATGACAAAATTACAGTTTTTGTTACAGCTTTCTATCCGTATCCATTAAATTTTTTGTTTATCATATCTTATTTTTTTGATGCACATTATTTTACAAACAAAACTGTTGAATTTCGCAATGAAGATGTATGCAATCATTCATGAAGAAAAATGTAGGTCGGCAACCCTTAAGAATACTGTAAGCCATGTAAACAGTTTGGAATACGGACAAGGACGTTTAAGAAGTTGTGAAAGTTGAACCTATATCAAACCATAGGAAATTACGTTGTTTTTTTAAATAGAATTTGATTAATGGTGAAAGTGGAATCTACTTTATATGTTGTGAAGTGAATTTCATCAGAATGAATTTGTTTTATCTGAAAATTTAGTGAAAACAGTGCGGTAAAAAGAGATGCATCTGCTAGTAATAGATCCGCAGTGCATCGAATCAACAGCTTAGAGATAGGAAAATGGAAATAAATGTGATTCCTTATTTTGATTTTATTAATGTGGATCTCATGAGCTAATTCATTCCTTAAAATGAATCTCAAATAATATTCCGAACTTTAAAGAATGTATTCCAATCATTATTGTGAACATTTGATGAGACAACTTGTGATAAAATGATTTTCAAATTGGTTGTGATGAATATACGGGCTGTTATTAATATGGGAACATTTACCCTATCTTGTTTTTTTATTAATTCTTTCTTCTTGCTTCTTCCTTCTTGCTGATTCCTTTTCCTTCTTCATTTTTGCTTTTTTCTTCTTGGTCTTTTCTATCTTTTTCGTTTTCCCTTCTTCCTTCTCACTTACCACTCCTCATACCTTATTTACCACTTCCCACTTCACCTTTTCCCACTCCTCAAAACTCACTTTTTCTCAGATCTCACATCATATTCCTCATTTGTTACTTCTCACGAAAGCATCGATGAGACTGGTAACACAGCGAAACGGCGGTTGTCGACTGGTACGAGTCAAACAAGCGACGCAACTTTTTTCGACATGAATACACTGCAGAGTTCTCACTTTCTCACTCCCACTTCACACGTCACACTTCTCATTTCCCACCTCACCTTTTCCCACTCCTCAAAACTCACTTATCACTTCTTACTTCTCATGTGTCATTTCTTATTTCGCAAACCTTACTTCTTAATTCTCGTTCCGCACTTCTTACTCTTGAATAACTTTTCTTACTTCTCACTTTTCACATTTCACTTCTTCCTTTTCATTTCTTACTTGTCACTGTTTACTTCTCACTTCTCGCTTTTTACTTTTCACATGTCCTTCGGCTTAATGACCATTCAGCCCAGCATCACTTCTGACAGACAGACAATTGAGGGGGTTAGATGCAGAGGGGTGTAAGTGACATTTTGGTTAAAATTGAGTTCACTACAGTAAAAAATGCTTTGGTTCTAGAGCTTTGCGGCTATATGTTGATATAGGTTGTATGTTATTTATTGAAAATGTGAAAATTCACAGAAATTTAGTATTTTTTAACTCCCATACAATTTGCTTGAAACGAAAAAATATTGAAAAACTGCACCTATTTTGCTCAAAACTAACTTTATGTCACTTACACCCACTTGCCTTTGAACTCCTCAATTCAGACCGACAGACATTTCATACAGAGAAATATGTTATACAAACAGAAATTTCATACAGACAGATAATTCTGACAGACAGAAAGATAGACATTTCAATCAGACTGATATATGACTGAACTGGACAGACATATGTTTCAAACCGACAGAAAATTTACACAGACGAACATTTCAGACAGACAGACCGACAAATATACATTTCAAATGGACAGACACATAAAATTGACAAAAAAAAACAAACAGACATACATTTTATACAGACAGAAATATTATACAAACGAACATATCAGACCGACACAAATTCCAGACCGACAGACATTTTGAACAGACAGACTTTACTCAAAATCGGAATCTTTTCCTTTTTGTAGGGATTTGAAAACCACAACTAAAATCGACAACATCATGGCAACAATATTTACCGTTTTTTGAAACTGGAGACCTGCAGTGGGAGAAAGTTGGGAATGTTTGTACAATTGGTGCACCAGCAATTGGGTCAAAATCTGAATTTCAGTCACATGCCAAAAATGATCAATGCATGATTTACCGAAATGTCCTTGCTGGTAAAACCCGCAACCTGGATAGCTGGATACTGTCAACAGAAACGTGAACGATATCAAATCTCGCTTAACTTTTCGAAAGGACCTAAGTAACATTTTTTTCATGAAATAATTTGAGCACTGCAATCAAAAGCTTTCATGTTGTTATGTTGATTGCGCTATTCAATTTAATTCATGAAAAAAATGTTACTTAGGTCCTTTTGAAAAGTTAAGCGAGAAATCTAGAACTGGCAACGCACGTTTGTTCAAAGAATTCTTCAAATAAATAAATGTAGATCCCAAAGCTCTTCTTTTTCAGACTGCCGTACGTTGGTTATTAAAAGGTAATGCTTTTATCGCGTTTTTTAATTGAAGATGATATTGAAATTTTCCTAAAAATAAATGGGTAAAATGATTTGCTAATTGAAGAAGAATGGAAATTGGTCTCGCTTGCCTAACAGATATTTCTGATCAACCAAACTCGCCGATCATGAAGTTACAGGCCAAGAAACCCAAATTGATTCACTTGGAGACAGTTTGCAAGGATTCTTAAACTGTTTAAGGTTTAAGAATAGCGACGCGAAGTAAGTGTCGGAAATATTACAATGTTGGATGAACGGCCGTTTGATTGAAGAAGGATCATCTAAATTAGATGCAGACCTCAAGTTGGAAACTATGGAACATCTTGACACACTTAAGCAGGAGATGGATCTATATTTTCTATAGCTGGCTCGATGAAATTCTGAATGAGTTTTGAACATGTGAAATAGATCATCATCGCGTTATTTGCTAAAATACTTTTAATACACGAAGAGTATCCCAAAGCCGCGTTCCAAGTTTTGCAGATTCTAATACCGTTTGCATCTACATACCTAAGCGAGAGTGAGTTTATAACACATCTCCAGATAAAGACCAAAGCGAGATACATATTGAACAATAAAGACAATTTTAACAAACACACAACCTTATCTGCTGATATCACAAATGCCAGTACAATAATCGCACAGAATGAATTACTGCTGGAAAATTTAATATAAGGGTGTTCAAAGATGTTGCAATTAAATTACTTTAAAAATATATGTTTATTCTTAATTATTGCATTACAATTTCAGAGGACAGTGGGCAACTTAGCCAATCGTCAAGGAGGCGCGACCCCCAAAAGACTGACCCACATTTCAGCCAGACAGACATTTTGTAGAGAAAGACATCTAAGACAGACAGATATTCAAGACAGCCAGACATTATGGACAAATAGACAATTCAGACAGACAGACACAGACCGTCAAAAATTTCAGACAGGTAGGAATTTCAGACAGAAATTTCGGAAAGAAATTTCAGGCAGATAGATTATTAGACAGACAGACATTCAAGACCGATTGGTTTCTCCCTTGAAGATATTTCAGGCAGACAAACACATTTGAAAATGTTACACTTGAATTATTAGATCTATTCAATCCGTATACAGATTTGATTCACTTTCATCTTACCCACTCTTTCTGTATGTCCTTATTCCGACATTTCTATATTCAATGAACTATTAATTTCGACTGTAGTTTAATGATTCGGAGAATCATTTCTATATTCATGCCGAATTTATTAGTGCTAACAGCAATTGCTAATTACCGATGGACTGGGCATTTGTCGGTTCACCGACAGCCCTGTATTGCGCCTCTATCATCAAACAGTGTAATGGACCAAGTAAATATCTTCATTATCATTTATCGAAAGCTCACCGGAATCCGTCAATTTCGTGATTTAGGTTGAATGATGTTTTATTGATATCGATTCGTGGAAATAATTGGGAAAATAGGGGATAGTTGAATTATAACTCAGACTCTGACACGAATCGACTAATCTACCATTGAAAGAAATGTAGCAGCTGGATGTTGGTTAAGTGAGCTTAATTTTCCCATCCGTCATTCTTATAATGAAATTTTTGGGAAATCGAAAAAATCTAAGCTTCATCAAGATGCATCGCATCGGACAGCTGGTCTATTCACTAATAATACCAACATCGGATAGCATCTGGTACCACGTTATGGGTTAGAAAATTCCGATCGACAAAAAAAGACCCATCCACCTTGTGAGGTCTTCTTTTAGCCGCCAATCTCAATTACCGGTATCTCTCCCCCGGATCGGCGAAACGCCAGCGCGTTGGAGTCGGTCGGTCGACGACGCGACAGAAATAGCCTTTCAAGACTCAATCAATTTCTCATCGAACAAATTGCCGCTACATAGAGATATGTATATGCATCCATCAGATGGATTTTCTTTCGCCTGACGAGGTCGAACACGGGCTTCGTTCCAATAGCGACAGCCGATGGCAGAAGACAAAACATTTATATGCAGGCGAGAACAGATGCACCTGTTGTCGTCCGATGCTCGATGGTTGCTGCTGCAGTCAGGCTCCAAAGGGTTCGATGGGCTTATGGAAAATCTTGACAGTCTCCTTGCACAACTTTGCCAGCAACGGCTTTGAAGAATTAACAGAATTTCCTATATGAAATGCGTCGCGTCAGTCGTATACCTCGACATAACTAATCTTCGCTGGGTCGATTCAAGTTTGCGCTGCAGAGCCGTGCGAAAGTTATTTGTGCTATGCTTTTCCTTCGCTAGTTGCCAGCCAGACAGGTAAGACGATGATGCAGAGATGATGGAAAAATAGCATCAGACGGTGAGGGCTTTATTGTGTTTTAATGACCTTTACTGAGAGTTAAAGTTGTTGTTGCTCATGGAGAATGTCTGCAGCACTACTTGAGAGGTGTCTACCATGGAAAGTAAAGCCCATAGATCGAAATGAGGAAATATTGTTTTGCAGTTTCAATGATAGAAAGCCGATTTTAAAAATGACAAAAATGTACCCCTTATGAGTTATATTGAGCAAACATCTACGCAACTAAAAATAGGAAGTATTTTTCGCTTCGGTATATTTTTTGCCAGCAGAGCTAGGAAGAAGTAATCAGGAATTTGGAGGTGAGCCAGCCAAGGGCTGAAAGCCTCCCTAATAAAGATACAAAAAAAAGTAATCAGGACAGAAACATATGTTCCTGTTTTCATGTCTTCCATAAAGTACACAGAGCCTAAAACATACAAATGGAATTTGTCTTGGAGTCATCTCAAACCAACAATTCATTTGGCATTAATAAGTCACACCCAGCATCCTCTATTTAGATTTTTTTGAATATGTTTTGCAGAAATATGCGTAGCATAATGTCTCATTATTCAATCCATCATTGATGTTTAATTACTAGATCCAAGAATAATTATATACATTGTCCCGGCAATGTAGTTTCATAATTTGATTTAGTTAAAAAACAACACCCCAAACCATTAAATGTCCAATTTGCTTAAATTTCCCCTTAGAAATATGCATGGCTCGTAAATTTAAATTTATACAATTTTTACACAATCTCTGCCACGTGACTGCATTTAACATTTCCCGTAAAGGGACAAGCCTTAAATCTGCTTCAACAATTTAAGCTCCAAATTGCTTTCCGAGCAGATGGGTCACATTTCGTTACGATTCATATAGGCACTTATTTACTTTCCAGGTGAGAGCAACCCAGGACGCTGCTGGGGCCATTATTTTCTGCCTAACAGGAAAATAACAGCCATTTTATTACATTTTAATGACAACTGATGGTAGCACGGCCCGACCACCGAAAGGCGCGTGAGTGTGGAGGAGTTGCAGTGCCCTACTCCAACTTGACGAGCGACGACCTGCGACGACGGACGATGGACATCAAGTGCCTACGCTGCTCCCAAACGGGAGAAGCGATCATGGCCGTTAAAGAAAATTGCCACACTGTCTGTAAGGCTGCGGATGCTCGTCGAAGACGACGACTGAAGCCCCCGGTGGAGGAATTAAAAGCTAATTACGAACCGCTTAAGACTCTCGTCACCATCACCGAGCTGGTTGGTAGCGACATATCGTGTTTCTCGGGTTGTGCCCCCAGCTCCATGCCTGTGGGTGTAAGCGGCCGGTAATGCGGATCCAATAAATTCCCCCCGCAGCAGGGAGCCCAACTCGACTCCCGTCACGTAATACCGGCAATTCCGCCAAGAAAAGGGAATGAATTTTTAAAATGTCTTCTTAGTGCGTGCTCCACTTGTTGCGCTAATTAGAAATGTTTTGGCGTGCCAGCAGGAAGCTCACCCGATAAAAAGGAAGGGAAAAAAGAAGTTAATGCCGTGCTCGGGAAGCGAATATCGCATCTGGGCGTAGCGGAAAACTACATCGACAGGAGCAGAAAGCAAAGTGTTTCCTTCCGAAGAAGTAAACAAGTCCTATAAAGAACGGTAAACATGCGATAAATTGAAGGTCTTTACAACATGGTGAGCTTTCGAGGGGAATGTTGAATTTCCTCGCCGTAATGGTAGGAAAACCCACAGACATTGATTTAGATTGGAAGGGATTTTGTGCCCCGTGATGATGTTACTGCTGAGAGATATACGAAGAAAAACAAGTTCAGTATTCAGTTTAAAAATATTGAAATGTGTTGGTCAACTGTTAGGTTTGTTGTACTTTGCTCAGCATATTTGGCTCGATTTGCAATGGGAAGAATTTAATTTGCTTGTTTTATGTTTTATGAATTCCAGAGCTCTACGAGGTTGTACTTCAAAGCCTGTGATAGGGAAGTAATTCTATTTTTATCACAATGCATTTTCTAGACAAATGATAACAACAAAGGCGCCTCGTCTATACGTTCTACTTGTTCATAGAACAGGTGACCATTTTTGTAGAGTCAAGTACGGGACACTGAAGACGACCTTACTGTTGAGGTCGAAATACGTATCTGTCAAAGTACAATTAAGTGGTGGATCTAAATGGGATTGTACAAACTCGTCTTATGACAAGTGAAGACATTCCACTAAAAAGCTCAAAATAATTTTATTAACCATTTTTAGTTTAGAAGTAGGAAAATAATTTCTTGGCAATTAATTATTAGAACAAATAATTATTTAGTAATTTTTTTTAAACAAACTTTTACGTAATATTTCCAATGATGATTTAACATCTAACGAAACAACATTGTATTGCGTAGACAGATTAACTCAATGCCACATGTTTGGGGTACAATCAAAATGCAGTTAAATATGTGTTTCCCCGAGACACCACATCACATAGAAAGCTTTTTCCAGTTGTACGTTTCATAATAAAGAACCAACAGCAGCGCTGTCAAAGGTCAAATTAAAGTTCTACGCAATGACCAGAGCCGTAGCGTGGCCTCCCGGCGCCCTTGGCGAAACTTTATTGGGCGCCCCCCCCCCTTTTACTCAAATCTATATATTAGAGAGGCTCAGGCGTGTATAACACTTAACGGAGCCGAGACTCTCTATGGTATTTAAAAACTATATTATTATTATCAACAGTTAGTAAGGGGAATGAGACATAGACCAAGATTACTCGTGGCTTCTCAAGGTTAGATTACGTAATTTCAGGATGGACGGGGTTGGAATTTAGGTTTGGGTTATTTTAGCTGCTAATCCGGGTATTTTACGTCATAAGTGGTGTAGCGTAGCGTCGTACTCTAGTTGTGGTTCGTCAGGGATCATCTCCCGGATAGTCAGAGCTTCATGGCACACGAAACAATAAGACAGAGACAATTTGGGCGTTCCTTACTATCTTGCAGATGTTCAAAACAAAGTGCGTGTTCAAATGAGGGAGTTTTAAAATCAACTAATTGCGTGGTGTAAAATTTTCTATGAATTTCTTAAGCTTCTAAAACCTTCATATGTTCCAATATAGAGGTAGGAAGTAAGGATAACTAAAAGCCATAAAATTCTTAAAAATCAATTGAAATTTTGACGAAACTCAATAAACCTATGCAAATAAAAATAAAAACTCGAACCAGTAGTGCACGGATTCTGGAAAAACATTCCGAACTTCTTTGTTATGAATTCACCAACTAGTGGCCAATAAAATGTGTGCTGTTCGGTGCTTGGAGCTCTATCGGACCTAAACGAATAAAAAACCCTACTTTGGAGTGGATTGGATGTCCTTCAGAAACTCCATATTGCTTAAGAAAAATCAAACTCTATAGTGGCTTCGTCGGATATTTTATTAAACATTGTAGTGAAATGGTAGATGGTTGGCTTAACGATTGGACATAGTCATATCAAGAAAAACCCAAGTCTGGAGTGCGTTGATTAATGGCCAGAATGGTCATCGGATCTGGCGGTAGTTTGGTGGCCATTGTGGAATTACTTGGCCGAATTATATTCAACTTTGAAGTAGGTCAGCCGCCATCATGATTGAAATGCTTCGGTGCAGATTCTTGCGTTCAGTATGTCGTTAGATAAGTGACGTCATTCCAAATACTCATCCTCGTTTAAAGCTTTGCCTTTTCACCATTGAACTTATACAAGTTTCTGGCTCAATGGAATCGAAAATATCACTGGATCAAATGCGAACGATTTCTGACCTCCAATAGTTTGTCTGCGTAAAATAAGTAAATTTATCTGAAATCAGTCTAAGCTATGCTCAGCAAAGCTAAGTAAAATAAGCGGATTTATCTCAAATTCAAACAAAATCTCTATCACTTCTTCCGTGTATAGTTTTGTACAGTCTACTCTGTGTTTCGTCTTTAGCGTATTGAAAAGTGCTTCTTCCTTAGAAGCCTGCTTCATGTATGTTCCTTTCCATTTGCATTTACTGTTCTTATCATTTTGTTTTTACTACCTTACCTGTAAAACAAATTATGAAAAAGACTGTGAAAGCGATAGCATAAATCTCCCAAATTGGAGAAAACGTGCCCCTGAGCTAACGTTCTGAAACGGAAAAGATCTATCCGGATACTAGTCAAACGATTGATTACGAATCGTTGACTACCGAGAAAATCATCTAAGCGCGAAATCCTTGATTTTGCCCTCCCCCCTCAAGGCCTGGCGCCCTTGGCGGGGGCCAACCTAGCCAACCACACGCTACGGCGCTGGCAATGACAAATGTTTTAAAATAATTGCCTGCTTGGTATGCTCATTGCTCACTCGTTCTCCGCGGAAACTCGTTTCCACACATCATCCTCTCTCGCATGCGAAGCAGGCACGTTTAGATGCAAGTTCCTCTATGTTACGCAGGAATCCAACCCGTTCGACGCGCTGCGAGAACAATCAACGACGCGATGCATCGCGATGTACCTTCTGTTAGACTCGGTCGGAGTGTCGGGCTGTGCTTTGCCGACAGGCGCACTGCGCATGCTTTCGTCCATACTCCGATGGTTGGAAATCTGGATGCATTTATTGGGGGGTGTTCTGACTTGTCAATATCCCCAACTCAGCCATCTTGGATTTTTGTATGAAATTTATGCTCATTTGTTTACGTTTTGCATTAAAAATTAATGTTTCCCCCCGCGCTGGATATTCACATCTACAGACGAAGTAGTTTAACCTATACATACGAAAGGACTTTGATTGGAAACGGTTTGTGTTTCTTTTTTCTCCTGATGAATAGGTATGCATCAAAAACAATCAAACAGCATCAAGAACAATATTAAATTAATATAGAGACATCAAATAATGCTTTTTTACGAGTAATCAAAATTAGTCAATATAGAGAAAGGTATAGTTTTCACTAAATTTGAAAAATTGAATAACTGGAAAATATTTCAACTTCTAAACTGCCGTTCTACGCATGCTTGTACCAAATTCAAAAAACCACAAATAAGGAAATGGCGTTTGAAATTGAATCCTATGTTGAGAAGACACCCCTATTCGCAATCAGCACTCAGCCGGCTCATAATAGTGCTGTCCAATGAGAGCTTGAAGTAGCTCGAAGTTTCTCCCTGTCCTGCTCATGCCCATTTGTTGACAAAAAAGAACGAGCAGGACGGGAACAACTTCGAGCTACTTGGAGCTGCTCATTGGACAGCACTAATCTGACAACCGTCAGATTGACAGACGTCGTCCGCGCCGAGCCAATGCGGTGAAATGTGATCACTTCGAATAGAATCGTAATTTGCTCGCCTTTCATCAAAGTCCACGTGTCTGTCTTTCATTTAATAAAGTTTTAATTCGTTAGTTGAAAACATAATCGCGAGCATTTATTATTGCAACAGTTTGGCGACGAGGAAACCCGGTCGGTTCGCGGAATATCGTGTAAACAGTGTTTCGTCGCGACAAACAGCTTCCTACGCGGAGACGAGCCAGCCTAGGGCTGAAAGTCTCCTTAATAAAGACAAAAAAAAAAAAAAAAAAAAAGGCTTCCTACGGTCTGTCGAAAATTGAGGTTAGCTGCAATGGCACAAGATGGATCATCAAATTGGGGAGCAAACGAAGCGGAAGCCATCACATTCCAGCAGGCCCTGACTCAGATTCTCACTCAACAACAGAGACTGATCACCCAATTGTCACAGCAAGTGTCGGCAACGCAACTTTGTTTCAAGGAGCTTTCTCGTGAAGACATCGCTCTAGATTGTTTTGCCAGTAACCTCACTGAGTTCCGATACGCCCCAGAAGAGGGATGCACGTTCGATTCTTGGTACTCCCGGTACTCGGAACTATTTGATAAGGATGCCAAAAAACTGGACGACTCTGCGAAAGTTCGACTCCTAATGAGGAAACTCAACCCAGCGGCGCACGAGCGATACACAAACTTCATCCTTCCGAAGCAACCCAAGGAATTCACTTCCATAGAAACCATCGAAAAATTGAAATCGCTTTTTGGATCAGCTGTATCTATTTTTCATCGGCGGTATCAGTGCTTGCAAACTGTGAAAGATGATACGGAGGACATCGTAGCGTATTCGTGTAAAGTGAATCGTGCATGTGTGGACTTTAAACTTGCTGATCTGTCTGAGGAGCAGATCAAATCCCTTATTTTTGTTTGTGGTCTAAAGTCGTCGAAGGATTCCGATATCCGGATGCGGCTAATAACGAAGCTTAATGAATCATCGGATATCACTTTAGCGAAAATTGTGGAGGACTGCAAAAGCCTAGTGAACTTGAAGAACGACAACGTGCTGGTGGAAAAAAACATCTCCGTCAGGTGTGCATGCGGTAAAGCAGAACAAATTTTCCAAGTCAAATCAGCCGCGTTCTCCATGCTGGTCGTGTGGAGGAATGCACTTTTCCAAGGATTGCCACTTTCGGGAACACGTATGTCGTGAGTGTGGGAAGAAAGGACACAAGGAAGGGTACTGTGCTTGCTTCACCGGCAAATCAGCAGACGGTAAGAAGAAAACCTTCATACGGAACCAAAAATCAACCAAGGTCGTCTCCGTAAACGTCAGTCTTGAACGCAAGTATGCAGAAGTGCGAATCAATAATGTTACAGTTCGTCTTCAAATTGATTCGGCATCGGACATCAGCATCATTACCGATGAAATGTGGAAACGAATCGGTAAACCGGAGATAACTCCGCCTTCGTGTCAAGCAGTGACAGCTTCAGGAGAGTCGCTCAATATCGCGTCCGAATTTTGGTGTGACGTGACGATAAACAGTTTGTGAGGTTTGTGTCGTGTTATGGTGCCAGAAGTCAAGCTATCGGTTTTGGGTTCCGATTGGATGGATAAGTTCGGTCTATGGGATGTGCCTATCAACTCGTTTTGCAATCAAGTTTGTAATCGATCCCAGTCATTCATAGCATCGATGCAGGCACAGTTCCAGAATGTTTTCACCAATAAGATGGGGTTATGCAGCAAAACGAAAGTCAAGCTCCAACTTCGAGGAAATCCCCGACTTGTATTCAGACCAAAACGTCCCGTCTCTTACAGCATGGAAGACGCAGTTTAAGAAGAAATTCAGCGTCTCCACAATCTAGGCCTGCCGTTACCTGAGGATATTTTTTTAAAGATGTCAGGATGTCGATACTTCAGCCACATAGACCTTAACGATGCCTATCTCCAGGTGGAGGTGGAAGGCAGTCAACAGCTTCTAACCATAAACACCCACAAAGAACTGTACCAATTTACGCGATTATCACCTGGCATCAAGTCAGCCCCAGGGGCATTCCAGAAAGTGGTGGATGCAATGCTCGCAGAACTCGAATTCACCAGTGGTTATCTCGATGACGTCCTTGTAGGAGGCAGAACGTAAGAGGAACATAAGCAGAATCTCGAACGGGTCTTTAGCCGTCTGCAAGAGTACGGTTTTACGGTGAGGATTGAAAAATGCAGCTTCAGCATGGAGCAAGTCAATTACCTGGGACAAATTATGGATAGTGATGGTATTCGACCGGACCCGAACAAAGTTGCAGCCATTGTCAACATGCCACCACCACATGACCTTCCACCATTAAGGTCCTATTTAGGTGCCGTAAATTATTATGCCAAGTACGTCCCCGAAATGCGGAAGTTGCGGTACCCTATGGATAAGCTACTGAAAGCTGGAGTCAAATGGGAATGGAATGCAGCCTGTCAAAACTCGTTTGATCGTTCAAGGAGCTATTGATGTCACCGTTAGTATTAACACACTACAATCCACGACTGGATATAGTGGTGTCTGCAGATGCGTTTTCGATTGGAATCGGTGCTAGGATCGCACACAGGTTCCCATACGGAACTATAAAAGCAATCAGTCATGTATCCAGAAGTCTTACACCAGCCGAGGAAAACTACAGCCAGATAGAAAAGGAAGGATTAGCCTTGATATTCAGAGTCACGCGTTTCCATCGAATGATGTTCGGCAGACACTTCACTTTGGAAACCGATCATAAGCCATTGTTGGCGATATTCGGGTCTAAAAAGGCATACCCGTTTATCCCGCTAACAGGTTACAACGCTGGAAGTTAACACTTCTTCTATACAATTTCGACATTCAATATGTATCCACGGAGAGCTTTGGTTGTGCTGGTTTATTGTCGAGACTAATAAACAATCAAATTCGTCCTGAAGAAGACTACCCTCAATCAAATTGGAACATTTTTTTCAGGATGCTGTTAATCAATCGCTGAAGTTCATACTGAAGAAGAACAGAAGACATCTTTAATTCCATTGGATATGCTGCTTGATTCGTGGGGTCTGAATCAACGTCCTACACAACCAATCGAACCACTGTTTGATCTTGATTCGAACAGTATTTCGGAAGAACCCGTACAGCAGCCGAGAAGATCAAACAGTAATCGTCAACGAAGACCTCAACGCCTCCCAAAAAGAGCTGAAGAACATCAAATTCAACTTTGCCACTCTTCGCGAAATCGAAAGGTACCAGTCAGTGAGGTATGATCCTTACCATCTTTACTAAAAACGGGGAGGTGTTGAGAGGACACCCCTATTCGCAACCAGCACTCAGTCGGTGGCTCATCATCTGACAGCCGTCAGATTGACAGACGTCGTCCGCGTCGAGCCAATGCGGAGAAATGTGATCACTTCGAATAGAATCGCAACTTGCTCGCCTTTAATCAAAGTCCACATGTCTGTCTTTCATTTAATAAAGTTTTAATTCGTTAGTTGTAAATATAATCGCGAGCTTTTATTATTGTAACATCCTAACTTTATTGTTTTGTAAATATTTTCTATTTGAAAAGTTTTCTTTTCTAAAATTTGGTTGTAATGTAGAAAAGGTTGTAATGTTAGATTAAATGCACAACTTTTATTCGAAACCACTCAGTTTGATGCATATTTTTTTTAGGAGGATGGTGGAACAGGTGTGCCAATAGTC
The DNA here is from genome assembly GCF_024139115.2 of Armigeres subalbatus. Lineage (NCBI taxonomy): Eukaryota > Metazoa > Arthropoda > Insecta > Diptera > Culicidae > Armigeres > Armigeres subalbatus. The sequence continues at coordinate 93,487,562 of NC_085140.1, read as the reverse complement.
CACGAGACGTCCCTGGATAACAATAGTCATACTTTTAATTTTTTTTAAACATTTTTGACTCACCACGTCCTTTGAATTGGTGCAATGTCTGTCATAAAATGCATACCTGCAAAGAAATGGAAGGATGATACTAATTATTTATTTAAATAGTAGGAGGTTGAGGCTACGAGTCCTTCCAAGACACGTGGATTCTTTTTCTCAAATTTCATATCAATTTGTCCATTTCGAAACATATGCTGTACATATGCACAGCCAAGATATTTAACAAAAAAATATTTATTTATATTATTGAGACTGTTATTCAACTACAATAAACTTTTTAACTTTCTTCGTACACTGAATGTATAAGCAACGCACACTGGGGCAGTCCTGGTTCAAACATGGAATAAACCTCTCAGTCATTGGAATGATTCAATTTACCATGGGTGTCTTTAGCGAAGTTTCAATATACATCAATGCCGACATTTCGGTCAATATTCATCATTTTTAGCGATAATCGCATAAAAGTCCCTTACGCCAAATTGGCCAAACAGCGTTTTTAAAGTGTGATTTCTTCAGAGAAGTTGCTTATCACTTAATTTGAATGAACCTTGCTAAAAATTTCAAATTTCCAGAGCCTACTGTGACGATTTATTTGGTTATTTTGAAAAGAAAGACCAAAAAATGAAATTTGATCATTAATTGTACTTTTTCAACACTTTCACTATTGGATATTATTCAAAATCATAGATATTGGTAAAATACACGATTCGTGGCGTTGATCCAGTTAAAAAAAAGATTTTTGGCGATTAATCGTGGAAAAAAGGCTAATTTATGGTATTTTTCACATATGCCGATTATGCGATGGGGCAGAGACGGGCAGCTGTTTTAATCGGCAATGGACAGAAAAATTCATGCCCTTTCAAATAAACACTTTCCCAAAGACATGATATTCGATGATTTTTTTCAAAATTAATTTTACTGAATGCCAGTACTGATGCTATAAAAATACCTCCTAATGATTTTCGATTAGTTAGGAGGGTAAATAATTGAACAACATGGTACAATGAATTAATAAGAACTTATGAGAACTATAAGAAGTAATTAATAATTATAAGAACTAATGAAATATTGTCATTTCCCCTTTGGAAGATATTACTTTATTTGAAAATATTTGTTGTACACCCAGAAGAAAATGGATAAAGATTAGATTTGTAAATATTGTATGGATACCTTTTTGTTCATGAGCTTTTTATATTAAACAATACCAGTATTTTCATATTCACTTTTAGCAAATAATGTGATATTTGCAAAAGTGTCCTATGTATCTGCGTGTTTTCTTATATTTTATAAAGAAGTGTAACAGTAAAATATGAAAAATACAAACAAAAGGAAAAACGCAGATATATTACACTTTTTGCAAATATCACAATGCATAGTAAAAATAGTACATATGTACTGGTATTCAATTGTTTAGTATAAAAAAAACTAAATAAAATGTCCATATCATTTATTTTTTATTTTCTTCTAAGTCGATATGAATATGTCTTACAAACTTTATCTTCTAGTTCTTAAATATATGTTAAACAAAAGCGATGCGAATTTTAATTTATTTCATCGTACCATGTTGTACAATTATTTACCCTCCTAACTAATCGAAAATCATTAGGAGGTATTTTTTATAGCATCAGTACTGGCATTCAATAAAATTAATTTTGAAAAAAATCATCGAATATCATGTCTTTGGGAAAGTGTTTATTTGAAAGGGCATGAATTTTTCTGTCCATTGTCGATTAAAACAGCTGCCCGTCTCTGCCCCATCGCATAATCGGCATATGTGAAAAATACCATAAATTAGCCTTTTTTCCATCTGAAGTTGCCTCCGTGGTATAGTACCAATGAACTTCATAGAATTTCTAATATTGAGACATTGCAACAAATGTCCAACAAAATAATTTCCAATTTTAGACAAAAATCGTTGCAATCTTCTATTGCAACGATTAACTCCTTGTACCCTTAGTTTTAAATAGATTAAGTTTAGTTTAAGTTGAAAACATTGTAATTCCTACATGGTTCATTTCAACCAGAGGAAAAAATTCTAACTGCCAGAGGCAATTGAAATGTATTAATAATAACTAAAAGCGTAACATAGCAAATAAGGATGATAGTGTTAAGAAAACACGGAACACCTAGTCTAAGAGATGAATGCATGTATTAGATAATTAGCAAATAAAATTAGTTAAAAAAAAAAAAAAAAAGCCTTTTTTCCACGATTAATCGCCAAAAATCATTTTTTCTAACTGGATAATAGCCACGAATCATGTATTTTACCAATATCTATGATTTTGAATAATATCCAGTAGTAAAAGTGTCGGAAAAGTACAATAATCGATCAAATTTCATTTTTTGGACTTTCTTTTTAAAATAACCAAATAAATCATCACAGTAGGCTCTGGAAATTTGATATTTTTACCAAGGTTCATCAAAATTAACTGACAAACAACTTCTCTGAAGAAATCACACTTTAAAAACGCTGTTTGGCCAATTTGGCGTATGGGACTTTTATGCGATTAACGCTAAAAATGATGAATATTGACCAAAATGTCGGCATTGATGTATTTTGAAACTTCGCTAAAGACACCCATGGTCAATTTAATCATTCCAATGACTGAGAGGTTTATTCCATGTTTGAACCAGGGCTGCCCCAGTGTGCAACGTATAGGATTACTTCGAAAGCAAACATTATATAGGAAGCTGAAAGAATTATTGTCATCGGAATCCGAATTGTTTGTTTCATTTATACCTTGCATCCTTACCTGTCTTGAAAATATTGAGAACCTTGTCACGAGGAAAACACAATACTAGAGTTCTCGATACTCGACATTGAAGGAACTATCGAGTTAGGCAGGTATCGAAATAGGGAATACATTTTTTTCCTTCAAAATATCAAATACTTTTCATAACATGTAGACATTTTTGAATGAAAAGCTTAATTTTTTTTATTAAGTGCAGGGTGTGACTTTCGAACAGTTAAAAGTGAGAACTTAGACGTAAGAAATGAGATGCTCGAGGTGACTACAGGGTAGTTTCGTTTTTTTTGTGCTCGAGTGCATTCATAGCGAATCAAAAAATATCCCTCCCACCCGATATAAATTTCTTGATTGATTTTCATTGGCTTTTATCGGTGAGATCGAACTACCTAAGCTCAAAGTGGAAGGGAGCATGTTTGTAAAGCACGATGAAGCACAGAATTGAAAGTTATCGCAAGCGAGCGACAAGTATGAAAATTGAATAGAAGTTGAAACGCAAGCAGAGGGCCATTGAAGAACAACACGAAATTGAAATCGCTGTTATTTTACCTAACGTCCACCCAGGAACGGCTTGGCTGATAGCGTGTGAACTATCTTACCAAGACAGGCAAAATAACAGCGATTTCAACCTGCTCATATGTTGTTCGGCGTTCGGATCGCTTGGGCCAAGTAGGAACGTGTGAATTGTTGCGTGAAAAATTCCAATAAGTAACGCCAATTTGCAGGAATATCTGAAAAATGCCAATGATCGCTAGAACTGTCTCCGAACGCCGAACAACATATGAGCAGGTTGAAATCGCTGTTATTTTGCCTGTCTTGGTAAGATAGTTCACACGCTATCAGCCAAGCCGTTCCTGGGTGGACGTTAGGTAAAATAACAGCGATTTCAATTTCGTGTTGTTCTTCAATGGCCCTCTGCTTGCGTTTCAACTTCTATTCAATTTTCATACTTGTCGCTCGCTTGCGATAACTTTCAATTCTGTGCTTCATCGTGCTTTACAAACATGCTCCCTTCCACTTTGAGCTTAGGTAGTTCGATCTCACCGATAAAAGCCAATGAAAATCAATCAATAAGTTTCTCGCGGTGATGAAACCTCATAAACAACGATATAAATTTCGTACACCACATTTTATTTTTTCTTCGACCTTTTCATCCAAAATCGGAAAGGTTTTCTACGCTGTACTGCAGTTCTTCCAGGCAGGGAAGGGCCATTTGGCCTAAGGCCACTAGGCCGAAAGTTATTTGGCCGAATATACCATTTGGCCGAACAGACCATTAGGCCGAAATTCATTTGGCCGAAAGGGTCATTTGCCCGAAAGGTCATTTGGTCGTGTCGTATAGGTAATTTGAAAAGTGAGAAGAAGGGTGTGGAAAGTGAGACGTCTCTCTTCCCGCTTCTCACTGTGATAATTGAGTAGTACGAAGTGAGAAATTAGACGTCTCCCCAAGTAACCAAAAGTTACTTTAAAAGTACGTTTTCGCTTAAACAGCTAGACTGAGCTGATTAGGCGAAAAACGTAATTTTAATGGAACTTTTGGTTGCTTGGGTCACAACTCACTTCTCATTTCAAATGTTTCACAGTGAGGAGTGAGAAATTAGAAGTGAGAAGTGAGACGTCTCCATTCTCACTCCTCATTTCTCACTTCTCATTGCGAAAAGTGAGTAGTGCGAAGTGAATAGTGAGACGTCTTACTACTCACTTTGCGCTTCTCACGTCTCACTTCTCATTCCTCATTTCTCACTTCTTACTGTAAAAAATGAGCGTGAAGTGGGTACTCACTACTCACTCACTACACACTACGTCTCACTACTCACTTTGCGCTTCTCACATTTTACAGTGAAAAGTGAGAAATGAGAAGTGAGTAGTGAGACTTCTCACTTCTCATTTCTCACTGCTCACTGTGAAAAGTGAGTCTCGTCGTCTCGCTCTTCTCTCCTTATTTCTCACTTCTCACTGTAAAAAGTGAGTAGTGAGACGTAGTGTGTAGTTAATGAGTGAGACGTCTCACTACTCACTTCGCTAATATCCGTAAGAACGTAGCGAGCTATTAAAGAGAAAAAGAAAAATTTGGAAAGCTCCGCGCAAATAACGCGCAGAAGCCAATCCCCGCATAGAACAAATCAAAGAACAAATCATGCATAGTGTGTGTTGAATTGAGCTCAAATTATTGAAACAAATCAACTGTCATGCAATCCAATTATTTGAATGGCGTGCCTATAAACATTGAAAAGATCAATTACCAGTTCTCTGCCCAAACTAATCCGAAACGCAAAGGATTAATCCCTTGAGGCACCAATGTGTTACGAAAACCTTTACATCAATATCAATTTTACCGCTGTTCAGTTCTTAATTGATGTTTTCTTCACAGAAATTTAATTTTCAGTGGAAGCTAATCATTGAAATATTTTACATAATCTCGACTTCATATCAAATTTGAGAGAACGCTTCCATATAGTTACACGTCCCAAAACGCCTACACTGTTCGTAATAATTGGTTTTACCGGTGGCTTATTGAATCCTAGCTGACCTTTCATATCGATCAAAGGTTTTCGTGTCGGTTCTGTTAAGAGACCCACCCAATCAAATCATGACACAAATCGCAGTACTTCTGCTGACCTCTGAGACACACAATTTCAAAGCTTTTAAACATTTCATTGAATTATGTGTTTTCTGTTCAGTAAAGCATATTTTCTAGAAATGTCATAAATTTAAATATAAAAAAACACCGCTAATCTAGCTGCTTGGATCACTGTCCTGGAAAATATTCATTGGATGCGCTTTGGATTATCCAGGGTTCCAATTTTTTCTTGCAATGCGTAATATCCAAAAACAAGACTATCGTGCACAAGAAGCGGTTGCCAACTGAGTACAGAGTAGTGAAAAGTGAGTACTGAGTAATGGAAGTGGATACTAAGTAGTGAAATGTGTGCAGTAGTAAATGAGAAGTGAGAAATGAGAGGTGAGTGGTGAAAAGGAGAAGCAGGACGCGAGGAAAACAGAAGCAAGAGGCGAGAAGTGAGGAATGATAATTGGGATGTGAGAAGCGAGATGCTGAGAAGTGAGAAGTGAGTGGTGAGATATAAGACAAAAAGAAGAAGGAAGAAGAAAAAGACGAATTAAGAAGTAAAAAGAAGGAAGAAAGACAAAAGAAGGAAAAAGGAAAAGAGACGAAGGAATAGGGAAGATAGAATGAGAAAGAATGATTAAAAAGGGAGGAAGTAGAAGAAAGGGGGAAGGAAGAACGAGAAATAAGTGAAAGGATAGAGGAAAAGGAAGGAGGAACTATCAATCGGCAACCGGTGAGATATCGTCAAGCTCGAGTTCAAGCGAGCCGAGCCGGTATACGTCGGCATAGGTCAGAGCTGTGAATTGGCCCGCACATCCAGTAGCATCGCATCGGAATACTCCAGCGTCGATGATCCAGCGAGCGACGGCGATCGTGCGAGATCTCCCTTACCAAACCCAGCTACTGTTTAAATCCAATACACGTCCAAAACAACAATCAAGCAGCTGACTTCAAGCGACAGCCAATGCGCCTTTTCATACTTAGCGAATATCTGCTCCAAAAAGAATATTATTTGATGTCGTTTTTCGGAAGAATTGATGCAAATTGATATTGAATTGTGTTTCAATTTGAACCTTGTATCATCGGGCATTTATAATATATATTATACTGCAATGAATCGCAAATTTGTCCCATATGAATAGGAAACCCAGCAAAGATGGGACATATATGCTATTCACGGCAGTATACCCCTAAGCATTGAATAAAATCGTTTACAAACTAAAAATATGTGCCTGGTGGTGGGGATTTCATCAGTATTTGTGTTTCATTAGTACCCGCTAAGTTGCGGTAGACGACGGAGGTCCTTCGTAGCTTAGTAGGGAAAGCACCTGTCTAGCGTACTGGTTTCGTGGAATCAAACCCCACCGAAGGAAGTGGTTACCCTCCAATACATTTTTTTAACTAAATCTGTCTGTTTCTTAGATTATTTTTTTCTTAGGTGATTTTGGACAGGTAAACATGGTCTCAATAATACAAGAATCATCAACCAATATTCCTTTTTTCCCAATTGTTGGGAAACGAATGTGGGGTTTAATCATAGATCATTAATTAACGGCTACGCAGTGTCATATGATTAAAACGAAATTTTTGAAAGGTTTAATTGGTCCGACGTTTCGACACGGGATTAGTGTCTTCTTCAGGGGAAGAATGATTTGTTCGCTTTTTGTCTTATGTTTTGTCTAACTAACTTAGTTAGAGTTAGACAAAAAGCGAACAAATCATTCTTCCTCTGAAGAAGACACTAATCCCGTGTCGAAATGTCGGACGAATAAAAACTCGTTTTAATCATATGAGGATACGTAGCCGTTAATTAATGATCTATGATTTCTTTTTTCTTAATAACGAATTGAATGAACATGTCCGACGCCAATATTGTTCTTCGTAATCATTTCGTTACTAAAACTTGCACATGGTTCATTGTCACTGATTTTGGGCAATCCAAGCTGAGCCAAGCTCAAAAATTGTGAGAAAATCTAGCCGCAGATGGTTGGGTGTATTTCCATTTATTCACAGTGCTTTGTTTCTATGCATTTGAAGTTCACTGTTCTACAGTTTGACAAACAGACAAGCACCCAATAACCACTGGAATCACATGATAAGGGAAAATATGCCAATCAATATCATACCGCTCCAACTACAAAATAGCCATGTCCGTCGACCACAGCAGAAACCATCCAATAAAGCATTTTTCTTGCTCTCCCGTTCCACCCCCTCCCTATCTTTCCGTTTGACTACCGCCTTTTCCTGCTTTCTCGCTTTAAAGAGCAAAAACAATAGCACAAAGCATCGACGAGCGGACGTCCGGAAAACAAATACCCAGCTGAATCAAACAGGTTGGGAATGAAAAGCACATTACACAGCAGGATGACTCCTTCCGCAGCACACATCCACCAACCCCGCTGGTTACTGACTGCCGACTGACTGAACTGCGCCCACGTGCCACCCGGTTGACCTTTCGTTCTGCACCGTATGAATTCTACACCCAAATTACAGTGGGATGGAATCCGGCTTTCACATTTTCCTCACAATTCGCGCTTCATCGAGTATGGTAATTCGAACCACCTCCTAATTATGAACGAATCAGATCCGGTAGTAAAGACACTGTAAGCAAAGATGAATGGACTGATTTTTCAATAATTAGCCAAATGAACTGGTAAGTGGGAAAAGCAGCAAATTTCTGTAATTAATATCAATTTTTAATATTAGCAACAAGCGTATTATGTGGAATCACAGATCACATGGTTGATTAAACTAAGACTGACAGAAATAATGAGATTTTAATTTCTACATTTTCAAATTTTTGCTTATAGTGTAATGGATGCTGCGCGTGGGCCACTCACAGGCTGTGTTTGGGACAGTCGATCCCCATCAGAGAATGTTTAATGCTGTATCGCTTTTGGTGCAATCGATATTTTCGTTTGAAAATTTAATCGGATCCAGAATATGGTTATGAGTTGAAGACAGAAGAACAAACCCATTGCGTTATTGATTCAGAATTCAAATGAGACATGGTTTCATGTCTTTATTGCGCTATTTTGGTACTTGTTTTGTCTTTCTACATATGTAGCTATATAAACATTTTCTCAGTTACGATTTGACTTAAATTTTGCTATTGCAAAGCTTTAATATTAATTTTCTGTACACGGTTTTTGGCTAACATAATATTTAGACTGAATGGGTTCATTTAGCCAAAAACCTTATGTTTTAATTGATTTACATTATACTACACTCGTATGATTGCTATTGTTTCAAAAATAAATTACTGAGTTTATACAAATAAGCTTTATAAATTTGCCTTAACTAATCATTTTTAGAAAATAAAACAATTAGTCGAAAATAAAACAATCCCGCAGCTCCCGCAAGTATCCTGAATATGGATCAAAATGCTATTTACAACCTGAGAGGATGCAATGGCCACTGAAGCACAAGATTTACATTACACTTGCATTGTTCGGGAACACAAAACTGAAAGACAAATAACGCTAAAAGCACACAACAAGAACGGAGCTCCGCTAAACAATGAACGGGCACGAGCTAAAAAGCACTCGTCCAAACAAGGGCGCAACTATAAAAGAAAAGTACCGTCGTCTACTGCCCTGGTTCTGAACGTTGCGCCGCTCTATAGTGCTGCAGCCGGTCGGGTATAGGCTGCCTGCATTTCCGCTCCAGCCAGTGTCGGTTCCGGTGCCGATGAGAAAAAAGGAAACCAAGCTTGGCAAACGGCGAGAAACAAACTCCAAAAAGCTCGCTACGAGCTATGTTCGTCCTGCGGCGCGCAGGGTGCAACGCCTAGACTGGAGCAGCGGCAGTGCACAAGAAGGGAAATAAAAGCCGCTCGTTAAACATTGCGCTAGGTATATTGGAAGCGAGGCTTACGGCTCTTCGTTCCACGCCACCGCAGCGTCGTCTGGATTTGGCCTAATGGCGTGGCGGCGGAAAAGGCAAACCGGGTTGCCGGATTCTGGGCTAAGAGGTTTGCAACTGCCATTCCCTGCGAGTCCGAGTCGTAATGCTAAGTTGGGTGGCACACACTTCGCTTTCTTTCCTCTATGGAGCATCCGGCGGTGCGGTGTTTCTCGGAAACGAACCAGCTACACTAAATTTGATGTTGTAGTTGGAACGCATCAGAACGTGGAACAATGCCAGTTCGGATTTATGAGATCGTTGCCAAAATGTGGGAAGTGACGGATGGTGGTCGGTGGGTGACATGACACTGCGTGGCAGACTGACAGCGCAGTGTGGATTTGGGAGCCGTCAGTTGTTAACATGGACTCGGGGTTTTGTCTTTTGTTGGAGTTTCATTCTCTTACTTGCAAATAGTTATGTTCCAATATACAATGTTCCAATGTAAAATCGAACCATATTTTACTGTCGAAACGATGAATATGCGTAAGTTTAGTCATAAAAATTAGATGCACCATGCTTCATGCATTTATAAGAAAAATCCCTACCTTACGGAATACAGAAGACAAGGTATAGAATTGTAAGAAAAATGACACTTCAAGAGTGACGCATATTTTATAGCCACATATTTTAGTACAAGGTTTAGAGTATCGTCCCGGTTCAGCTTGTGCTAAGATAGCAGTGACGTTACTTGTTTACATTCAAACTGCATTGTTTTTGTATGCCATGCCCTTCCTATGTAGGGGAGAATGGTCCAAAATGCACTCCTGGGGCAAAATGGCCTCACGCATTAAATCACTCATATAATCTGTTATAGTACATTTATGAACGAATATTATCATTACAATTCATAATTAGTTATCCATCATTGAGCTCCATTGGAAAAAATCAGCAAAATCCCTTCATATTCAATCAAATTTAATGATTTGCTATTCTTCCACCATATCCGTAAGATTGTAGTTCAATCCATTAAGAAATAACAAACAACCATGCGTTCACCATCATTTTACATGCAATTGAGTCATTTTAGACCACCATTCGGGCGTTTTGCACCAGGCCTATTTTTAAAACATTTTTTAAATACGTTAGAAAGTTATGAAAATCTTATTGTTTTGAATAGGAGATCATTGTGAAATGTAGCTCGGTTTGTAAATTTTGCACCTGTACGTTGAAATGGTTGGGTATTTTTGTTTATATGGGCGAAAACATCGAAAAAGCTTAAGGGGTGCATTTTGGACCGTTCTCCCCTATATTTTTCCCTATAAGACCCCGCTTCCTTGAAAAATACATTTGAGGAAATAATCATTTCACTTTATCGAAATCACGTGGTGTACTGCACAGAGCGTGAATGATTATTGCTTTCTAAGTGTGATTATTTTAAAATGATTAAATAATTTAAAGAATAGTAAACGATTATGATTAATGTTTCGGACAGCTAGAAGTGTGCTAACTAGGACAGTTCAAATTTCAACAATTGATAAACAAATTTTGTAAAATATAATCCATTATATCTAGGGGGTCCCGTAGCGTAGCTGGCTACACGTTCGCCTCATAAGCGAATGGTCATGGGTTCGATTCCTAGCCCCTCCACCAAACCCTTGCCAGTCGCCAGAAGCGCAGTCCGTACGGTGGCGTTTTGGAGAACGCTCCTCACCGACACGGCTGCCTGATGACGACTGACAAAAACTGTTCTTCTCGGAAGCATTCCTCCAGCGTTCTTCGATTAATGGTAACCGAACAAAGCAACGATCACTGGATTCACCACATGGACAAATGAACACAATGGACTCACGATGATATGGACTGGCAACGTCAACAATAACAAATTATGGACATCTAAAAATAGATTCTGTGTGGACACTGTACAGCAGAGTACCACAGTAGATCACGGCACAGTAGCGGTTAAGAACACAGAGTGCCTTCTTCTTCTTCTATATCTATCTTCTATATATATTAGGGTGTCCCAAAAAAAATCGATGTTCGAAAAATCATGGTGCTCAACCCTGAAATGAAAGATATACCTGTCTGGATAATTTTTGTAGAACAAAGACAGGGCCGGATTTAGCCGGAAGTGGGCCAACGGTATGTGGGGGCCCCAAAATGTACAAAAAAGGTTTTGGTTTTGGTACATAAGATTTGTGGGGGCCCGGGGCCACGGCCCTCCCGGCCCCCCATAAATCCGGCCCTGAACAAAGACCTGCAGACCTTTTTAAATATCGAAAAAAGCACATTTTTTTGAAGTTATTTCATCCTCACACAAAAAATATTTTTTTCTCGTTCAGAAAAACTTACATAGGGGGAATGACGGCTTTGGCAGGTTTTGTTCTATTATTGGCAGGGGGGTTTTTTTGTGACTGACTAGGTTCAAATTTGGCCTAAACATTCTTTGCATATCAAAGAATATTGTGGCCAAATTTTATAAAATTTGGTAGACAAAAAATCTCCTGCCAATAATAGAACAAAACCTGCCAAAGCCGTCTTTCCCTCTACTGCAAAGAGCTATTTATAATAAGTGTTTTCATACAAAAAGATCCAAGCAATGTTGTTCTGGGGCTGAGATATTGCAGTTTTAGTAAATAGTCAAAAAGTGTACATTCGGTACTTTTTCTTTACATGTTATAATTTCATCAAGATTGCACCAATATTTTAATTTTAATTAAAAACAATTCAAAAGCAAATAAATGGGAATATTTTCGATGTAACATAGCTTTTATTTCCGATGGAGTTGGTTACCTGAATTACAGGATTTGGTCGGAGTATATGGATGGAGTCAGTTATAAAATGATATCACATACAACAGTTAATATGTAGCAATATTCAAGTAATCAGGTTTACTATGACCTCTTTATTAGTTTTTGTTCAATCATAGGATGCTTTTCACGGTATACAAAAAACAAGGCAGGCTCAGCACGTATGTAAACATTCAGTTTGAACGTAAACATGTGTGGTCACTACTATCTTCGTACAAGCTGAACTGAGACGATGCTCTATGGTCTCAGCATGCTTACTTTTGTACTCTAACATGTGGCGATAAAATATGCGTCTCACTTGAAGTGTCATTTTTCCGTTTTTACTTTACGTTAATTCCGTTTTTACTTTTCCAATATCTCAATTTATTTGCTTTTGAATTGTTTTTAATTAAAATTAAAATATTGGTGCAACTTGAAGAAATTATAACATGTCAAGAAAAAGTCGCGAATTTGTACATTTTTTGACTATTTACTAAAACTGTAATATCTCAGCCCCAGAACAACATTTCTTGGATCTTTTTTATGAAAATACTCCTTATAAATAGCTTTTTGTAGTATTTAAGTTTTTCTCAACGAGAAAAAAATATTTTTTGTGAAAGGATGAAATAACTTCAAAAATTAGTCAAAAAAATGTGCTTTTTTCGATGTTTAAAAAGTTCTGCAGACTGTAAACACGTATAATACCAAAAACTAATTCATGGAGAATATGGGCAAAGATCCACAGAAAAATAAAAAAATATAAAACGAATGGGTGACCCTGAAAAAAAATTGTGAATGGACCCAATATTTGATTTTTGACCTAAAAAAAGCTCATTTTTCAAAAATCGATCTGGCGATTTTTTAGAAATTCTATTTTTTTCTAGAAACATTATCCAGACAGGTATATCTTTCATTTCATGACTTTTCGAAAATCGATTTTTTTTGGGACACCCTAATATATATAGATAAAACAAAGTTGTAAAAAATTGTGAGATCATTCTAAAGAACTGATTTGTTTTTTTGATAAGTTGAGGACGCAAAAAATTGATCAATTTTTGGCAAGACAAAGTTGGCCGGGTCTAGTCTCATTATATTCATTATAATCATGATTATTCTTTTAATAAATATAATCCTTAAGTGTATTATCTGTTATTTTGAGCTCGATAATTAGGCTTTCTACGAGCGATTTGGCACCCATACGTCAAATATTTTCTTTAACAGCCAAGTAGTTTTCTCAGCTACTTTTTTACTTTTCTCATACAACAAAGGTGTACCGAAAACCTAAATGATAGCTCCAAACAAAATTTCAATAGAAGGCCCAGAGACCAATAGTGTTATTTACCGATCGACTCAGTTCGACCAACTGAGGTGATGTCTGTTCGTGCGTTTTTTTTTTATTTTGTTAACAAGGAGAAATGACCCAGCACATGCGTAGTAGTTTCCAAGCTACCACATGGCAGTGTCCCCCCGGGACTGGGCCTACAGATACTACGTTACGGCACTCCGTCCTCAGCACAGGCCGGTCACTCTCTCTTCTGCCGAAGCAGTCCACGCGCTACCCTACCGAAGGAGGGACATTCCCCATGCTCCACTTGTGCCGCACTATGGATGGGTGTGTGGGATCAACCTACTACCACCCTGCCGCCGAAGCAGCTTCTCCAAATGTCACTCGCCCCATGTGAGTCTTATTTGGTTGCACACTCCACTGGCATGCTTCGAGATGTCAATAGCGGTTTGCAGGGACCAATCAACGATATTACGCTACGACACTCCTGCATCAGCATGCGCAATCCACACTCAAATTTCTGCCGTATTTCGAGGTGACAATAGTGGTGACGCACTATGACACTCCTGCCTCAACACAACACTCGCTCTCTGCTGAAGCAGCACACGCACTACCCTACCGAAGTAGGGACACTCCCCATGCCAATTGGCACTCCCTGGGCTCCTGTGCGCTTTGAGTGGCACACGGTCGCTTTGATAGGGCCTGCTTGCGGACACATGTAGCTTTTTGTAGATGTTTAACCTTCCGGGACTCGCATGGTCCTGGATCACTCATGCAGCCCCGCCTCTCTTGTGAACGACAAGCGAGCATTTTTCGAAGGTGTTGTACTTTTTACAACGGTGCGAGTCCCGGAAGGTTAACAAAGCCCACTGCCAAATCCCACCACGTCCTAGGCAGGCCCCCTAACTCGCTGAAGCCGTGGGAAGAGGTTGTTAAGCCTTTGGACATAGTCCCTGCTGCCTCGATGCATGTATGTGTGTTTTTTTCTTTTTTTATAGAGGGATGAAGGCAAATCTGCTTACAGACACTTGAAATTATCGCTCATGAAGTGGGGTTAGCGCGGAAGGCAGAAGGCCAGCCCGCCGAACTCACTAAACCCATAAGGTTACTTGAGTTACCCTCTCTTCTAATGCCCTGGTCGCTCCGGGACTTCCTAGATGTCAATACTTCGGAGAGGGGCTGTGCTTATGCACTTCACTTGTCCAGCCTCTAGCAAGCATTGCTAGTTCGCTACATTCTCCTCATCATTACTGATGACAGTATCTCCACTACGACACGTTTTGCATTTGGCGCTCGTACAATTGCTCTCACTTCTTAATTACGGCACGGCTCTTCCGATACGGTTACATCGATCATTAGGCGTACCGATTGAGTGCCGAGGTCGGTCCAGTGATTCCGTTTGAGGGATGGCTTCCGGTTCACTGGCGCCCCGACGACTCCGAACCGGTCGTTTTCCCACGATCGGCTACTACTCATCACCTTCGCTCACTGTCCAGTGCCCTCTGGTCTTCACGCCATTTTCGCTGCAACGACAGCATGATCTGCGTTACTGCTCTGTTCACCACGTTCCACGTATTTTCATTTTCGCACATTTCCTGAACGATGTTGTCGGGATTTATGCTTCGAGTGCTGACCGTTGAGATCCAACTCCGTTCTGCCCTGAATCGTGGGCAGTCGAATATCACGTGCTCCGGTGTTTCTTCACAGTTCGGACAGGCCGAACAAAGTGGAGACTCTGCGTGTCCGAATCTATGCAAATACTTCCTGAAGCATCCATGGCCTGACAGAAACTGCGTCAGGAAGCAGATGACTTCTTTGTGTTTTCTGTGCTCCCACGACTGCAGGTTCAGAATGGGCCGATAGGTCCACCTTCCTTTCGAACTACTGTCCCAATCCTGCTGTCACTTTCGCATCGAATCGACTCTCGCAATCCTGCGTGCTCCCATCGTTCCACGCAGTCCATAGTAGGGACAATCTTCCTCCAATAAAATTTTGATGGGAGTCATGCCTACTATGACGCAGACCGCATCCATCGATATGGTCCGGTACGCACTTGCCACCCGCATAGCCATTAACCTGTATGTGCTGTTGAGCCGTGTCAGGTTCCTCTTCGTGATTGCTCCTGCCGCCCAGACGGGGGCACCGTATCTGAGTACAGAAGTAGAAACGCTGGCTAGGAGTCTCCTCTTTCTGCTACTAATCGCAGAGCTATTCGCCATTACTCTGGTCAATGCTGTGGTGGCTTTTGCTGCCTTATCGCAGGCGTAATCGACGTGGCTGTTGAAGTTGAGCTGGTCATCGATCATCACCCCCAGATGCTTCACTTCTCGCTTCGACTCGATGGTGACCTCCCCGACCGTGATTGTAGTCTGCTGAACTGCTTTTCGGTTGCTGATTATCATCACTTCGGTTTTATGGTTTTATATCTTTTTTCCGCATATCCAGTTCTCCACTATTCATATGGCCTCCATAGCACGTTCTTCCACCTCATCTATTGTCGTCGTCCGCAAACCCAACTATCTTCACGCCTCTTGGTAGTCTAAGCTGCAATAACCCGTCGTACATATCATTCCACAACGTCGGTCCCAGGATAGAACCTTGTGGAACACCAGCTGTAATTCGTACTCTCTTCAGTCCCTCATGTGTTTCGTAAACTATTGTCCGATTCTCGAAATAGCTCTTTAGAATTCTGCAAAGGAATCCCGGAGCTCTCATCCTGTGTAGAGAGTTAACTGTTGCTTCCCAACTCGCACTGTTGATTGCATTTCTCACGTCTAAGGTAACCTCTTCTCTTTTGCTTCTTGGCTGCTTCAGCTGCTTCTACGACTTCCCGGATAGCGTCAACTGTGGATCTGCTCTTTCGGAACCCAAACTGCTTGCACGATAATCCGTTGTCGCCTTCTGTGTAGATAGCTAATCTGTTGAGGATGACCTTCTCCAGGAGTTTTCCGACCGTGTCTAGCAGACAAATAGGTCTGTAGGACGATGGGTCCCCGGGTGGCTTACCCGGCTACGGCAGCAATCGGGAAAGTTTCCTTCATCGATGCACTTCTGCAACGTGCTACGGAACATATCCGGGTTCGCCTGGATCGCTGCTTTCAAGACTAGGTTGGGGATACCATCTAGTCCAAGAGCTTTATTTGCTTTTAGGCTTTTCGCAGGAGTGATGAGTTCCTGATTCGTAAGCAGGGTTTCATTCGTACTGGTGTTATTTTCGCCATACGGTGTGGGTGGCCAGACCGTTGGCTCGTGGTGTGGAAACAGACCTTCGATAATTGTCCTAAGCTTTTCTGGGCACCTCTCTTGCGGTATCGATGGACCTCTAATCTTTGCCATAGCGACCCTGTATGCATCCCCCCATGGGTTAGCATCTGCGTTACGACAGAGCTCTTGCATGCAGGCTGCCTTGCTGAGCCTAATTTCCTTTTTGAAAGCAGCTCTTGCTGCGCTGAACACAGGTCTACGCTCTTCTCTTTCGCTTCTCTTTCGCTCTTCTCCTCCTTGCTCGAAGACAGTTGCGACGGAGTTCGGCGATCGTTCCATTCCACCAGTAGACTGGACGGCGGACATGTCGTGGCTGTACTTTTCTCGGCATAGTGATATTTTGTCTTTCGCTCGCATTGATCCGATTCTTTTTCGCCTTTTTTTGGACCACCTGATAGGGTGTCCTTCTGTTGCTATCGCTAATCTCTTCCGGCTGTGCGACAGCCATGCGTTTAAGTAGACCGTCTCTTTGTTTTTTGGAGCCTCCTGGTCTTTCGTCTCCTGGCGAGGGCCTATGCCTCTTAGGCACGGATGCCGGTGTGTTTTCCGGTTGCATTAGCTTCTCTTTTCTGCTTTTGTTGGGCTCTTCCGGAATCAGTCCAGGTGTGTCCTTTTGCAGCGCCGCTGATGCAAGGGCGTGTTTTGCATCAGTCAGTTCTCTCTCAGCTTTTTCTGCTCTCTGCGTTAGGTTGTGCCACTCCGTCATGGTAAAGTGATAAACGAGGTGTTCAAGTGGCGAAAATCGATTCCGATTCGGATTCCTCCGCATCATGATGATGATGATGATGATCATCATCATCGACACCATCAATCCGTATATAGGTATCAGGTGTCGAAGAAAGGAGTGCGGTACGCACGCGAAACTTGCTGAAAGAAAGCAAAAGTGTGGCTGCAGTTCCAGAAGTGGGTGTACGCGCACCTTGGCGGGTTCAGTGAATAATTAATTGTAATCACAAATTGGTTGGTCAGTTAGCAGTGGAAGAAGTGAAAAGAGGAGAAATAATATAAAAGAAAATGTATGTGGCTTGTGTTTGTGAGAGATTTTTATAACACAAGGTTACAACATCTTTTGGCACAGTTAAACTCCGTATGGATTCGTACATTGTAGGGGAACTGCTCCTTGAATTCATACCATGTACCCAAATCAATACCATTCGAAAACAAAGAATTGGTGTGCAAATGGTTTATTTCTCATTTTTGTTATTTTTTTCACAAATTGAGCCTAAATTTCCTGTTTTGCGAATAATACTATTGATATAGGTGCATTTTAATAATAATGGAACAGATACCCTATTTTAATAAATAAATTTGGTTTGAAGAAAAGAAGAAAACTTTTTTTTTAGTTCCATAAAATGTTTTATTACAAATATTCAAGGCTGCAGCACAAATTTTAACTCCAGAAGACTGTGAACCGGTGTAATGTCGACCTTACTCAAGCTCGCTTAATGCTGAAGTGATTGCTTTCTAGCGTATTTATCGAGCGCGGAGATGAGATTGAGCTTTACGCGGATGGTGAATCGTGTTTGTTGTTGAGTGTGGAAGGAAACACCGACGTCATCATCACGGATCTTCAACACCATCTCTTTGATGTCCTTATGCACATTATGCTTCTTGTCGACGAACTCGTGGAGCTCTTCTGCCCAGTTCTTTGCTGCTTGTATCTTCAGCTGTTGTTGAGGCACGCTCCAGCCATTGTTCGTGAGCGGCTTCTGCTCATTATTATCACCTTGGTTGCTTTCTTGCGTTAGCCTTCGCGGTATAACCGCCAGCCGCTGTTCTTCCGCCTTTTTGGTCTGCTGAGGCGGAGACCTCGTCAAACCACTTGTGACGAACGGATTCGACACACTTGCTCCTTCGTTGAGTTCTAAATTGTTCTTCATGTTGAATCGTTATCTCTGCCCGTTGTAGATAGTCGCCTATAATGATCCCATGGGACACATCAGCCACAAAACGGGGGGCCTACGGAAAGGCCATTTTCCAGATTAATTGGACATGATTTAAAAAACAAATCCTGGAAATTATATTTTGGGCTCAACGGCCATTTTTTAAATTGAGTTAAAGTACGTAGAATGATTCCTCAAACTTCATGATTTCGGAATGCCACGATAGGATTGAAAATTTCAGCGTTCCTGGGCCACTTGGGTTCAATCCGATCACATCCGCTTCAATCTAAAGAACCTACGGAATGGTTCTAAATTGAGTCAAAATAGGTCGTGTGACACTGCAACAAAGCAATGATGGGAATGATATTTTAAGGTTCCTCGGCGGCTTGGCGGTTCCCACTAAACTTGGCCTTATTGATGTAGGACTTACGTCTTTCTTTACTATACTGGGTGTCATTTAGATTTTTGGAAATCGAGAGCGTTACGCTGGAAGGGAAGATTTCAAACGATACTAGCGCCTTTATCTTTCGATGGATTTTTAATATTTATATATCAATCGACTCGGACACTCTCCAGCAATTTGCCTATTTCATTGAAACTTAAGATTCTTAACGATTGACTTTGAAAATTTCAATTCTTGTCAAAGCCAGTAAAAATTTCATATGTAATCAATCCCGTGCATTCCTAACACGGACATCAGAATGCGGTATGTCACAGGCCTTCGGGTCCGTCGGAAGATTTTCTTTGTGTATAAAAGAAGCAGTGCCTGCCGCGTGCGAGTCATTACAATTTGTGACAGCAGCGCGTACTGACGTGCTTTTTGCTCGCGCATTGTTCGTTTCGTTCGTTCGTTCGCTGTGTTTGTTTACCTACACAGCATGCAGTCGCCATCAGTAGAACTGCCGGTGGGCCTGCGAATGTGCATGAAAGAAGTGGGCGCATTTTTTTGTCATTCTGTGCTTGATGATAGTGGGATGCAGTGGTGTCGGTTGCGATGCAAGCAATCGCCCATCGCATCGCTCGGAGTTCATGGCCAGTGGCCGATGATGACTGAGGCAGCGAGGGCAGCGGTGGTGGACGAAGAAGAATAAAATTAGAGGGATTTGGTCTGCTCATCCACGAAAAGTGATTGGTTTCATAATCCACATGATCCCGGGATGGGTACGAGTCATGGCATATGACGGACCATATGTTAAGTTGTGCTTGGTACTAAACGACACGTACATTAAAACATAATAACATTATAACCGTTCTGATTTCCCAGCAAAAAAAATCAACTACAATGATGAGAATAAAAATAGGATTAAAATAATTACTTTCATTTATTCGAAGAATGCATTAGCAATTAAAGATGCACAATCAGCAAAAGTGTTAATATCCATTTTAGTTTAGAAAATTTCGCTGTATTACATGTACATGTTTTGAAAAAGTCAGCAAACAATAATTTCCAGAAGAATATTTAAATAAACATCAGGGTTCGTAATGCTCACTCAATCTCAGGAGCACATGATTTTCCCTCACGATAGTTTTCGGGGAGAAATCACTTTTCGGGAAAGAAAAACAGCCTGGAGAGTGATAACAATTTTTCGCTCACTTCGATTGCCGCTAAACGTTGGTTTGCTCTTTTTCTTTCATATTCGAGTCTTTTCGTGACATCATCAATGCAAATGGTAGTAGCTTATGTGGAACAAATAACTTAACGCTTTCATACAGATAGCGTGGTGGTGTGGCTAAAGTAAGCGCATCCCAATAGCTATTATTGTTACTATTCTGGGTTCGAATCCCGGCGCGGCCATACAATTTTGTAATTGTACTGCGATAATTCTCGCGAAAAGTGAGTGAGAGGTAAAAGTAATGAAACGAAAAAGGATTTTCATCTAATAGGGAAGATTTTCGTTCATCTTCCAATGCTAATTCTAGAGAAAAGATTGATGGGTGAAAGATGATCCTCAACATAAACAACGAAACAAGATTTTCCCTTGGCCCGAAAAACGCTTGCTTTGGTCTCATTGAAACGAAAAGTAGAAACTCTAATAAACATAATCTTATTCTTTGCTTTTCATTTTCTGAGAAATTATATTATTAAACTTGACGGAGACTTGAAGTTTGGAATCAAAACATTAAATAATTTTTTGTTGACGTATTAGCAGTACCTCCTCTATTTTAGTAGGGTTACTGCTCCTTGATTTGTTTCTTATTGTTCTGAAGCATGTTAGCAAAAAGAAGCAACGAAATTTATGCTGTAATTCTTTGTTTGGCAAACGGGTTCTCCTAAAATAGCACATTTGGCCCAAGTCTGAAAATTTTATTAATAGAATTCTAAAACTTCAAATACTATCATCATTAAGAAATCTATAAATGCCCTACATTTGCTTAAGTAAATAAGGGCTTAATAGTTAGAAACAAAGCAATTCTAATTATGTATTTATTTATTAGTTTTATTTCCAGAAGCTTTGAATAAACATATTGCTAATAATTCTACACAACATGGAATTTGTCGTTTTATCAATACCTATAATCAAACTCCATAGATCCAAAAGTTAGAAGTTAAATGTAAATACGTTGCGTTTATATAAGTCCTACGTCTACTCGCGGTTATGTTAAGAACATTACCCATTGCTAGTTTTTTGATTCGATTTAAGGGCACTCCTCACGGAATTCAAACTTTGAAATACTCGCGTTTTCAAGGGCACACCATTCGATACGAAGGCAACGCACAACTGTCATTTTTATTTTTCCCGCAGCATGCAGCAAAGCTGAAGAAATAAAAATGACAGTTGTGCGTTGCTTCCGTATCGAATAGTGTGCCCTTGAAAACGCGAATACTTTGAAAATTGGATTCCGTGAGGAGTGACCTTAACAAAATTTCCTTTAAAGGGTTTCGCAGATCTCAGCCAACATGACCACCCTAGCAGCACACGTATTCCACATAGGTTACTGCAACTCATATGTGACTAAATTTAGTCGCATTCAAGTTGCTGCGACCAGAATTGTCTGACTTAATTGTGCTGCTCGGGCAAATGGTCTAAAGCTTAGCTTAGCTTGATTGACTGTACCCATCGTAGTTGCTAGTCGTGATTGGCCGAGAATCACCAAATAATGCACAGCTCATCAATTGAATAGTTTGCTCGGGACTAGAAAGCTATTCTCACTATACATGCTTCAGAGTTTCTTCAATTCAAGACCAATAACGATGCCGGCCACGACCTCACAGTCAATTAGGATAAGGGGAGGAGATTAAGTTCGACGCTCATTGCTACAAGAGACCGAGGAATCCTCTGCATCTCCATGAGCGCACTGGAAAGGAATAGTATGTTAGTTTGGAAGGAAATATATTGGAAATCGCCTTGGTAAGCGACTAATAATTTCTTTAAAACATATTTAGTTTATAATTATTTTTTTTAAATGTCCGTTTCGTATGTTTCTGGATTGTGGTCGGAGTGCCGGATTGAAGTCAAGCGGCCCAGATATCCTCAGATTATTATTTCCATATTTTTTTTTTTGTGAAATCATGAAGTGTGAGGTGTCGCACGAGCTATTTTGACTCAATTTAGGAAATGGCCATTCCGGAGATTCCACGGATTGTGGCCGAATTAAACCCGTGTGGCCCCGAAACCTGTAAAATATCTTTCCCATCATTGTTTTGTGAAACCAATAAGTTTAAGGGGTCACACGACTTATTTTGACTCAATTTAGGGAATGGTCATTCCAGAGGTCCCCCGGATTATGGCCGATGTGGCCGGAATGAGTGAACCAGGACCTCTGAAAATATCATTCTGATAATTGTTTTATGAAATCATGAAGTTTTAGATGTCGCACGACCTATTTTAACTCAATTTAGAAGATGAAATTATCATTCCCATCATTGCTTTGTAAAATCATGAAGTTTTAGGTGTCGCACATCCGGTTTTGACGAAGAAATCGGTCAAGAAATGTGGTTTTTATAGCAATTTTAAGTTTTTTAAGTCTATAAAAATAGACGTCAGGGACGGAAAGCTCAACAAATATCTGCTACCGTTCTGACACCGGATTTAAAGTAAACAGTGCCCTCACGTCGTTTGAGACGGCGGGTAGTAGATCGACGTGCAGAGGTTCACGCGAGAACGGTATAGGAGAATGAAAACAGTGCCCCCACGTCGTAGTCTGTTTGGCTTAATGACTTATTCGGCTAATTGGATTCTTCAGCCAAACGTCTTATTCGGCCAACTATTTTTTGGCCTGTTTTTGTCTAACGTCCAGATCACAACATACCATTCGGCCGAAAACAGCTTATCATTATATGCAAATGATAAAATGATAACTTGGCTTAGAAAACATGCAGTTAAAAACTATGGAAGTGCTGAATGAACACTAAGCTGCGATGCGATTATGTCTCAGTGGGGGATATAATGCCAGAGAGAAAATGCACTGCTATAACATAAGAAGACGAAATTCGAAATTAACAAATAGTAGGGAGAAGGGCTATGCTAGTCATGTACTTAAAACCAAGTTTTTCGATTGTAATACGCACGAGTAATGAACTGTGCGGACAGGAATAGGGGGGGGTACTTTGCTATTTAGATTCAATTTATTATGACGAGCTTGAGTTCTGTTTTTAGATTCCATAAAAACAATATCGTGGTACATCATATTACGCTAAATTTTTAAAATTTAGGCTCAATGTCCACGTAGCGTATTTTCGACGCTGCGTGCCCGTGGCGTGAAAAAGACACAGGGGCTGGTATGTACCGGAAGAAGCGGTATCGCAGCGTCACCGTGCCGATGCAAACCTAAGTTATTTTAACGCTTCGTGCTCATGGCGTTGTGGGTGCCTTCCTTAGCCGTGTGGTAAGCTGCGCGGCCAAAGAAAGACTATGATGAAGGTGGTTGGATTCGATTTCTGGTCCAGTCTAGGAAATTTTCGGGTTATAAATTTACTTGACTTTCCTAGGCATAAACGTATCATCGTGTTAGAATCATGATATACGAATGTAAAGCAGTTAATAACTGTGGAAGTGCTTAATGAACACTAAGCTACGAGGCTGCCCCAGTGGGGGATGTAATGCCAATGAAGAAGAAGAAGATATATTGGATCTTCCCTTGTGAACAAAAGCAAAAAAACTCGATGACTGTCCGAGCTAAGCACCAGAATGAAAAAAAAAGTTAAATTGAAACTAATGCGATAACAAAGCGAACCTTTGTTTTGCAAAATCACTTTCCGCTTCATTTTCTCCTGAATAACCAAAATAAACAATTCTCTACTCCCAGCGGAGAACACCTGGTCGGCACCCTAGTCGATCCCAACCCTTGTTCAACATAAATAGGAACAAACCTTTTAATCGAATTACTTCTCACTCCACTATCCAACCAAGCGAAAGAACAACGGGAAAACAAGCCTCTGGAATAGATTTCCTTCGTAGCGTCTCACCGAAACCCCCCGATTGCTATCATCCGACCTGTCTGAGATGAGGGAATCAGCTCCCTATAAACACCTGGCACCATGGGGTGCCGTCAAACCACCGGCATTTGGCGGTGATGATTACGGTGATGATGACGTCGGTGTTTCCTTCCACACTCAACAACAAACACGATTCACCATCCGCGTAAAGCTCAATCTCATCTCCGCGCTCGATAAATACGCTAGAAAGCAATCACTTCAGCATTAAGCGAGCTTGAGTAAGGTCGACATTACACCGGTTCACAGTCTTCTGGAGTTAAAATTTGTGCTTTACCCCTGAATATTTGTAATGACACAATTTATGGAAACAAAAAAAAAAACCTTTTCTTCAAACCAAATGAATTTATTGAAATACAATGTACGAGCCAAAAGATGTTGTAACCTTGTTTTACAAAAATCTCTCACACACATTTTCTTTTATATTATTTCTCCTCTTTTCACTTCTTCCACTGCTTACTGACCAACCAATTTGTGATTACAATTAATTATTCACTGAACCCGCCAAGGTGCGCGTACACCCACTTCTGGAACTGCAGCCACACTTTTGCTTTCTTTCAGCAATGCGCGCAAGTTTCGCGTGCGTACCGCACTCCTTTCTTCGACACCTGATACCTATATACGGATTGATGGTGTCGATGATGATGATCATCATCATCATCATGATGCGGAGGAATCCGAATCGGAATCGATTTTCGCCACTTGAACACCTCGTTTATCACTTTACCACACAATTTTGGGGGCTCACTGTGCGGATAAAAACCGCACCGATACTGACCGCAGGAAGCTGCTGGAACCTGAAATGGGTGGCGCTCCGCGCTCGGTCTTCTTTCCTACCTCACTGTGATGTGATGCGATTGAGATGTGATCGTTTCGACGGCTCCACATTTGCTGGAAATGAATGTTTGGAATGATAATATGTAGGTATGTATCATGATGGGTTATGGAAGCACTGCCGCATCATTTGGGTGCTTCGGCGTGGTGTCTGCTTTTTTGGCGGTCGAACAAAAAAAATCGATTCACTTTCATGGGTAGTTTGCCCGTGAATTGGTAGTTTTCTTTCTCTCATAAATTTGCGCCATTCAGGTTTTTTTTATTTCGGTAGCACGAGAAGGTATAATAAGCGTAGGAAGCGTAGGTCAACGATTCAGTTCATGAAAGCATATGAGAAGAAAGTGAAACTTTGTTAAGCATATTGTTATAGTTTGCAGAGAGGTGCTTACATCTCAGATCAATAGGGTAAATATTCGATTAGTACACGGATGATGAGCACTTTGCACTTTTACATCGTGTTTTCTGTAATTACATAACTAGAAAGTTATAAAAATACCATTTTTTGGCAGTTTGAACAGCAACAGTTTTTACCAGGATTTAAGCCTTCAAATTGCCTAACTTTTAAACTGTTCGACATAAATTAGTTTAGACTGGCTGTGCGTAACAATGGCAGTTTTTTCGTTATGGCCGTTTAAAAAATATGATGTTAACCTTCTTTCGACAGCCATGCATTAGCCTAAAGCTTTATAGAGATGAGTAAGTAATAAAAAGGCTGTGGCAGGAGGAAGCATAAATCAGCAAATAAAGGGAGACATGCCACCTGAACCGACTAAGAACATATTTTATACAAAATCTTCATTTACGCCGACACGGTCGTAATTCCAGATTGCCATCTTGTACCGGAGCATCTTCTTTTGATATTACTTTCTTTCAGTACATTGTATTACAACCAGCGGGAAAACTGAAGCATGTTTCATTCCAGCTAGCGAAAGCCATCCCGGTATGTTCGTGTTTGTATATAGGGGACACGTATTTGCACGTGTGTGGCTGATGCCAGTTTCTAGTGAAGCAATAGCCATCCTTCCCACTCCCAAGAGTAATAGTGCCATTCCTGTTCTGGTTTAGATACGATTCAGCAGAATTCAACAGGTCATGTTGCGACGCTCACAGACTCTCTCTCATAGTCGAGTGCACACGTACGGTTCACATGCGGAGCAAGCCATCGAAGGACCACCAGGCTATGCCTATATGTAGCAGATCAACCGATTCGGTTTTCTGTGAACTAGATGGACGGAAAAGTAATTACAGCTGGAAGTTTTCTGTATAACAGATATTGAAAAGGGAAGTTCTGAACTCCGATGGGCTTCTTTCGCAATAGTACCGAACTTCCATGGAGTACTGGAATTCCATAAATTCTACAAGCAGGAAAGCGACAAATATGCATTTGAAAAGTTGGAAGTAAGCAGAGAATAATTAAAGAATAACATTTATTGAAATCCTTGTTATTTTGCTTAACGTTTACCTTGAAACGGTTTGGAACGTAGCTGGGGACTTGTTCCCTTCAGAGAGATTATCGAAAATGCATTGTAAATTACTTATCATAAAACGAGTTCATACAATTCCATTTAATTCCACCACATTATTGTAACTTTGACAGATACGTATCTCGACTTCAACAGTAAGGCCGTCTTCAGTGTCTCGTACTTGACTAGACTCTCGATTTGACTCGTAAGTCGAGTCAAGTCGTATACTGAAGACTGCCTTACTGTTGAAGTCGAGATACGTATCTGTCAGAGGTACAATCATGTGGTGGAATTTTCTTATCATTGTAATTTGATGAACTCACACTTTTAGAACGTGTACCTTACTGGCCCAAGCAGATGGCTTTAAACATAGTAACACAGCAAATAATTATGAAAATTCAACGACGTGTAAAACTGCAGGTTACCCCATCAATCGAATTAACATTCGATATTCAATTAAATTTGATTGAATTTTACAAGCAAGCACCGTTTAAATTTATTTCGATTTAAATGAATAGTGAGATCGATTGAATGTTACGTTTATTTGCATGCTCCAAATATGTGCATGAAAATACATTTAAAATCACAACATATTTTTATCTGTGAACGTTTTGATTTTGATCTTTGTAATTTTTTTTTTGTCTTTGTTTTAGTGATTTTTTATTTTATAAATAAGTTCATCACTATCTAATACTAAGGAGAAAGGTGTTAGAGGAACTCTTTCTATCGTGCCCAACCTAAGGGGTCACGCCATCGTTTGGTTGCATTGTCTAATATATAACAGATTGAAAGTTTTTTCTTAACGTTTAACAAACAATAACCATTTAAATAAACTAAAGGATTTAACTATTACGAAGCCATGCGTTGTAGCCTATTATAGGAGAGTTCACCTTATTTCAATATAGTTGGCTACCAGTTATTGGTTATACCAATTAGGTATGGTTCCGGTTCCACTTACGACGTATTTGTATTTTGTATTTGCAGTATTTGACGCATCTGTAGTGGTAGGCAAGGCGTGAAAAATCAATTGGTTGGAAATTTTAGGCAGTTTTTCGTGATAGGTATGTGTAGAATTTAGGCAGTTTTCTTTTTGGTTTTCAGATACCAGCTGGTTCCTTGGATGGGGGAGTTTTCGATCAGTAGGTTTTGCTTTGGGATAATAAGGACAGACAAGCCAGCGGAAAACGGCTGGTAGAAAATTGAGTTTTTTTTGTAACTATAACTTATAAACTATTTTCCTTCTGCTTATGAAGTTCGACGAAAGCGTAGACGATGTCGTTGATTCCTTTGGTTGAATCAATCTTGGTCTTCTTTTACCTCTTACCAGTTCTTTGTTTCGCCTTTTTCTGTTGCTGTAGTTGAGCCAGGTCCACCGAAGAAGTGTGCGAGAGAGACCGTTTGAAAAGTGTAGATTATGGTTGGGATGTGTTTTTGGTCCATTGATTGTTTGGTGTTGGTTCGGGTACATTTTGTTCAGTGGCTTCCGGCACAAATTTGATTTGTTCAGTAGGTAGGCATATATTCGTTTGCTTTGTTGCAGAAGTCGATTTTGCTGGCATGACTGCTTGGAGAAAACAACTTACTTGTGTTGTGAGCGATTCAATTTGTTTCGACTGTTCCTCAACTAGTTTGAGGGTATCGTTGTATGGTTGGTTTTGTGTATCAGGAGGTGGTGGAGAGCGAGTGGCAAGGGCAATTTTCAATTCCGCTATCTCCTTATCCTTTTCTTTGACGAGTCGTGTCAATTCATTTAGTTTACGGTTCAATTCGTCGATGGCAGCGTTATTGACTCTTTCAATGGTTTTGGCGTATGATCTTGGACCATGGTTTAGATCGTAGACCTTCCTAGCCGCCGGATACGAGAGACCCTGGTCTACTTTAATCCGCTGAATGTCGTTCTCACGTTTGTAGGAAGGACAAGCTCGGCTCGAGATGCTATGATCTTTTGTATCACATACTTTGCAGTAGTTGATGCGGGAGCACGAAAGGTCTTCTGGAATTGGGTGGTCTTCTGAACATTTACCGCAAGTAGGGGACTTTTGTTGACATCTGGTCTTAGTGTGCCCAAAAGTCCAACAATTAAAGCACTGCATTGGGCTCGGGTAGTAAGGCCTAGCCATGCAGCGAATATAGCCAAAAACAACGAATTCCGGAAAACATGTTCCACGACGA
The DNA here is from genome assembly GCF_024139115.2 of Armigeres subalbatus. Lineage (NCBI taxonomy): Eukaryota > Metazoa > Arthropoda > Insecta > Diptera > Culicidae > Armigeres > Armigeres subalbatus. The sequence continues at coordinate 93,459,237 of NC_085140.1, read as the reverse complement.
TAGGATTATAACCGGAGTGTTTTCACGCCCTTCTCCACTTCGGCGGACCTCATTAACTCCCTGTAGTGCTAATTCGGCTGCTAATTCATCCTCGGTCATATTAATGACATCCCGGCAGTTGACCACACATCGGGTAGTGTTATCTAGCAGCATTTGCATTCCTAATAACCGTTTAACCTGGGCCAATCTCCTTACCTTTAGGGCATAGGATTTACCGCCAGATTCGCTGAACGCTCCTTCTATTTTCCCTGCATAGACCTCAATGGATTTCCGAATGACGAAAGGGATGTTTGGTAGCGGTGCATCGTTCTTATCCGTAGTAAGTGCAGTTCATCGTGGCTTTTTTCCGGATCCATATAGCTGGGCAAAGTGGATGCAGCAAAAGAGCCGTCGATAGTGCGTGAGTTAGGGTTGATAGGCTCACACCAGCGCGATTGATCTTCGTTGCTGTTCCCAGGGGCTCCCCCCTGAGCTCATCAACATCTTGCGGCCTGAAAAAAGCGGTGGATTGCTTGAAAAAATCTAATAGAAGATACTGTTTCCGCACGGTAAAAACTGAATGGAGTATCTTCAGGACAACGATTAATGGAAACGGATGGTGTTTTAGACCTCTCGACAGGCGCTCTCCCGTGTAGTACTTCCAAAGAGGGAAACAGCTGAATTTTTTTTCCGATCTGGCTATCCGACTCTTATCCTACGTTCCGCTTTGTGCGAGTATTCCGCTCACTATCCGTGTCCGCATTGCGACACTGCGATGCCGAGTCACGATACGGGAAGCCGGACCCGATGCTCTTGAATTCCTCCTTTTCCCTTTCGATCTTCCGTTCACGGTCTTTCACTTTAAAGTCCACTTCGCTCAAGTGATCATCGCGCTTCTCGCACTGTTCTCTCTGCCGGGCACCCGACTCACGGACGGCGGTGAGTATAGGATGAGTAGTATTTTCTCACTCTCCGGACCCGGGGTCAACCCGGGTCAGATTGTGGTCAAGCATTAACGCTAGCTTGGCTTGGCTTCACTTTAGTGATAATAATCAATTAGTTCACTTTCTCCAATTTGTCTTCGGCCTGCATGGGCAAGAACAAATGGCCAGAAATCGGTCCTCCGGTAAAAAAACTGCACAAGTACACCACAGAACAGTAACTACTTAGACGGATAGTTTAAAATTAACGGACAGAAATCCGACGGATTAAAATTGAAACGAACGACACCATACGAGATAAAATGAAACTCAAAGCAAGAGCGCTGCGAAAACAGTTCTTGTCGCGCCA